>NW_026634316.1:90949-106627 GCF_024868665.1 Triplophysa rosa | reverse complement strand
AAGCTTTACCCCTTTTATATCAGCACTTCAATAGTGTGTCAAATTGTACTTTTGTTGTTTCACGTCTTTTTAGTTTACAACCGAAACAGCGTTGGTTTAGTTCATCGTTATAATAGTTATACCCAACAAGTTTATAATGTAAACGGTATTGTATGACTTTAACCAAGGATTTGGGTTGACAGTTTTAAGCTACTAAGAAACAAAACATCTACTAAACACTAAACAAAGTTATGCACTTTATTTACGTCAGAGAGGTCTGACAGGGACTGAAAGGGATAAATGCATGCTAAGATTGAGAGGTAGGTAGATAGAGAATGAGGGGGTGGCAGGGTGGTCATGTTTTCCACTGGCACGTCGTTAACCTCCTGGATCTGTTGGGAGAATCGGAGCTGCTGTGGGAGCTTAGAGCATAGAGCATTTGTTTGTGGGACCCCCGGGGGGAGGCAGACCCCATGCCTGAAAATGGGCTTCCAAAACAGCAGTGGGTTGACGAGAGGGGAGGGACTGGATGAGAAGAGGGAGGAGGAGAGGGGGAGACTTAAACAAAAACACCCCGAGGGCCAAGGGGTCCCCCTTGGGCAGAGGCCTATGACTATGTTCCTAGAAAGACTGACACAGAAGTGTGTGTTGTGTGGTGAAGTGTTGGTTACTATTGTTATTTGATATGAAATGATTGTTGCAGATACATACAGCCATGGAAAAATTAAGAGACCATTTTAAACTTTTTTCAGTTTTTCTGAATTTACTATTTCTAGGTATCTGTTCAGGCAAAATGATCATTTCTGTTTCATTCTGTGAACTACTAACAATATTTCTCCCAAATTTCAAATAAAAATATTGTTTCGTGCATTTATTTGCAGAAAATGAAAACTGGAGAAACACGTCAAAATAACAGAAAAGAAGTTCTGTTTTTTCCAGATACTGGAACTGATTGCAGTTTTTTCCTCTAAATACTGCAAGGAAAACAAGTTCATATTCACTTTTAAGCAATACAACAGTAATGTTTGCACATGTACTGCATTTAGAAAAAGTTCAATTTTTCTCACAGTTTACTTGTGTGTTTTCATGCTGTCAGTCTTCCACATTGCTGTTGGATGACTTTACGTCACTCCTGAGGTTTGATTGGTTGAAATTCAACAGACACTGGACTGCAATGGCCATTATACATCTAGAAATGATGATTAAATGAAAATTTGGAATGGTCTCTTATTCCCCCCGCACAGATGTAGTTGTAACCTACGTATTCATGTGACTTGTAATCTGAGTACTGATATTGAGTTTAATTCTGCAACAGTACATAACACTTGCAAACACAGCCCAGGAATGTCCATGATATCAAGGTTTTATTGTTTGTGAATGGGGAGCTTTTAGCCAAGCTCTCTAAAATTGCACAACTTTTAAGCAGCACCAAATCCATCTTAAAGAGGAAACTGCATGTTTAAACATAAAATCAGATTAAAAAAATATTTAAAAGAAGAAGAGAACTATCTGACGTAATATTATCAGAGTCACACATTTGTCTGTACTGTAATACAAAGTAAATATTTTAGCAGTACAAAGTGCATCTGTTCCTGTTGTCATATACAAAGACAGCAATCTATGTAGATTTTTGGGTGAAAAGAGTCATATTAATCATTCATGTGGGTTCAGGTCAACATCTTACATTAGATGAAACGCTCACTAAATATGTGATTATATTTTCAAGACAAGTTCCACATATCAATACTGGGTCAAGACTGAAATATGGCAACCATTGCATGTTCACTTTTCCCTAAATTGTTTAGTGTGTTGGTATATTGATTGCATGAAACTATATTGACCCACTCTGCTCTTTTTAGCAGAAGAGGGTGAGCCAGTACAATGATGATGGCCTAATACTGGCTACAAGTCAGTGAATCCACCCTGTACCATATACTGCTGAGCTGGTAAATACTCTTACAATCAGTGTATTTCCAACCAACCTTTCACCCCCTTCTCTTTCTTTTCTACCCAACAGTGCCTCTCTATTTTCCTACCTCTTTATCCCTTTTAATTAGAAGGCAAATTCTGTTGGGCTGGAGAGATCTAATCCTCCGCCACCTAACAATGCACAAAGTTTGCTTTGAACAACCGACCTGCGGCCCTTAAGACACAAACCCCCACCTCACAGCTGGCCCCTGCCCACTGGTACCTTGCCCCCTGAGCAACTGATCTGGGAGCAGCGGTATGGGTGTACTCAGAATGATCACATACAAGGATTAGAGAGAAGGCGACTGAATCCAGGTTATTTTCTACGGTCACGTTGTGGCATGCAAAATCACACAATTCTTTAAAACATCATTAATAGTTGTATTGAAACTTTCTTTTATGGTGTGACTAACAGGCAAACCTTTCTCAATTCATATCTTGAACAAAACAATTATTTCAGAATGTAACAGGGTCACGTGTGCAAAAAATGTTAAAAAAAGCATTGTTATTTGGTTTGTCAGAGCCTATTTAAGTTGCATTATTTACCCAATACAGGGTAAATGTTATGGCTGTCCCAATGCAAAAGATAGAAGTATGAAAGAGATAGAGAGTACTATAGCAATGACAGTCTGTTCCACTGCTAATTTACATATATATTAAGGTTCTTCATTGTACATAGAGGATCTCATTAGTCTGTGTGATTCTCAGTCAAGATTCAGTTTGGGGATATTCATAGAATTCATCATTACATATACATTCTGTATATGTGTTTGTGTGTGTGCAGTTGCACGTTTGCTAGTAGAATGACATTAGATGACATGAAAGTCTGTCAGAGCAGATAGTTTTGTAAAAACAAAGATAAGGTTATGCAAAATTGTAAACTTATACATTCAAATTTAAAACAAGCAATTCATATAAAACAAGCATTATTAACATGCCGTACATCTTAACATACTGTAGTTATCAAAAGTCTTTCTCAGAGCAGACCAACAACCAAAAGGAGTAAACATTTTTAACAAATAACAGAGAGATTAAGTCACATTCAAATAAAAACTGGACAGATTGACAATTAATAAGACGAATGCTATGTTTCTCAATTTATATCAAATGCAAGTAACACATCTTCTGTAAGTCAGATATGATTTCTTCATTTCTGTGGGTCAGGTCATTAAATTAGTGAGCTTTCTCCATGTGTCTGTACTTGACATGGTCTAATGACACATGGCTAAAGTGATCGCTCTCAAGAGCATGAAAAAGAATATGTTCATGCTGTTCTCAAAGCAGCCCGCCTCTTTAAATGTCCTGATACTGGGCCGAAGAGGTCATCAGATAGTGCCCTAATATGCAATAATGAACTAGTGTTTTTGAAAATGTTATTACAATGATCCAGGGTTCTCCTGATTTACTGTTTTTAATATTTGAGTTATACAGGTAGTTTATGTTCTAATAGCCATTTGGTCTTATTTTAAGAAATTAATGTTTGCATCAGGCAGTAAACATTTTAAAGGTTGTTGAAGAAGTCTTAAACTGTCAGAATTGTGGCCTAGTTGTGGTTAGTGTACATCAGGGCGTACATCTATTTTGCCACACCTGCCAAAGGGCAGTTACTTGAGAAAATTTACACTGTCAGAAATGCATCGTCGTTGGGAAGGTACTTTACAGGTATACGAATAATAATAATAATGTAACGTTGTACCTTTTTGGGTAGATTATTATACCCTAAGTACTTACTGTGTACCTTTAAAGGTACATTTAAATGCTTTGTACCCCTAATATTAACTGGTACAAAATATTGTACCCATAAAGGTACAAAAAGGAACCGTAAAGGGTACCACCCCAGTGAAAAGGTACAGTTTTAAACTTTTTTTTGACAGTGTAGGCATAAATATTTTTTACTGGCCATGAAAATGTCTTTCCAATTACTTTTTTGAATAATGTAATTTAAAGTCAATTCCTCAACAAATGTTATTGAAACAAACACTAATATTTTTATATTATCTGTATCCTTTTCCCACTGTAACCAAATTAGACTAGATGCAACCCAGCAAATATAATGAATAATGCAGAACTCTCTGACTTTAGATATTTGTGTACATAAAGCCTTGCCATTACATAATTATTACTTTGATCTAATGTTAATGTACTCTGATTGTAAGTCTCTGCCTCAGGGGAGAGTGCAGTGTGTATAGGTGATATTTCCCTGTGTATCGCACAGATGGGGGGCCACAAGGGAGGTCAGTCTGGGGGTCTCTACAGAATTGTGTGATTGATTGCGTACTATGATTTCACCCCTTGTACAGTTTTGTAGTCTAAATATTTTACAAACTTAATTGGCATTCTCAAGGGAGTGGTGCCAGCTGCCTGCCTGATGGCATGGATGTTTAATTACCAGACAGGCACGGGTGGGCAGACGGGCAAACTGTCAGGAGAGACAGTGAGAGTGTTAACAGAGAGATGATATTTACTATTTACAGTAAAACCAACACCTTTATACGTAAAGTTATATGTAATTTCAATGACCTGTGTATACAGAGGTACGTATTCAGAGGTGTACAGTATATGTGACTGTCATGAATCACAGTGGAAGAACCCAATTGCAGGCAGGCGGGGTAGAAGGGGTTAACAAAGAGACTTTAATAACAAATAAAACAGAAAACAAAAACCCACAATGGGGGAAAAACAAGACAGGAATATAAACAAGAAGACTAACTGACACTAAACTGAACTAAAACAACACTTGACATAAACTAAACTCCAACACTTACTAAGACTTGACGGGACAATCCAAACAGGAACATGAACTTGGGAGAGACAGGTAGCCAGGGTACATTAACACATAGAACGCAATGCACGAGCAACAAGACAATGAAACATGAGGACTATTTAAAGGGAAGACAAACGAAGGATAATGACACAGGGCAGGTGAGGGTAATGAAACACAGCAGGGAAACAATACAGGAAACAAGAGGGGCGGGGCCACTGACGAGACACGAGAAAACACATGAGAAGTAAAAAACAAACATCTCATGGCTTTCTCACATAAAACAAGGGATCCTGCCGTGATTCTGCTACAAGATCAAAAAAGACATGACAAGATGGGCAGAATCACGACATGTGACGCTCAGAAGTATTTTTAGAAGGCTTCTTACATTATATGCGTTGGCTGTAAGTTTATATCTAGAGACGACTCTATTAAAGAGGCTGAGGTATGTATGTGGTGTCTCTCCTGGAGACGAAAGACTGAATGTCGGGTTGAACCAGCGAGCCGTGTTTGGTCGGTAGGACATGTTGACTCTGCACATCTCATTACTGGTCCATGCGTCTGCATAGTCAAGTTGGATAATGGGCCCGCAGCAGCGGCACGCCAACAGGAAATGTAAAAGTAACTGGCTTTCAAGGGTAAACAGGGCTCTTGCCTTCTGGTAAGGTGGAGACAGCTGAGCAATTTGTAAACATCAGTCAATGAACAAGGGGTCCATGTTAACAATGGAATCTCTGTTTTAGACATGGACAGAAGATGCTGGCAGCCCTTGGTTGAATGAAGCTTCGTTTCAATGATAGAATACATAGTCTGTGATGTTGGTCTTTATAAGGATGTCATCATCAGTGTGGGAAATATAGACAGAGATGTAGATATGGATAGAGTAGCGTGAATAAATGCCATAATTGATTTACAGGCTCAGTAAAGATGAAAACAATGAATTCACTTCAGAAGTAGTTCAGAGATCTAAAAACAGAGTTGCATTCTTTGGGTAAAAATGACAGGTTGTTCTCATAAGCTGAAGACAAAAACATCATGACGAAAAGGCTTACAGTGACATTTAGCCAAACAGTCTCTCTAGTTTAAAGGTAGATGAACAATACATTGATATAACACATTTATATTGTGAAATGTTTAATGAGCCTGTGATTAATAGTTTTATGTAGTTCAGAGGTATTTATACATATTGCATAATAATAATAATAAAAATAATAATTATGTATTGTTATACTATTAATTTATTTTATTATTATTATTAGTAATAGTGCAGACAAATGAATATTATTCAGTGTTCCATAAATAGGTATTTAACTTGAAAGTCACATTCTGTAGTAATAACACAGTAGTTACATACATTGATAAGTAGAAATTACATTGTTATTACACAATGTTATAACAATTATTTAGAAAGGTGAACACTATATCATTTTAATGTTTTAGTCATTGTTTGTAATACTGACAAAGCTTAGTTCTGAGCTTCATTTTGGATACAGAGAGGTTCTCCCATGTTCTATTACCGAACTGAACTGACAACAGTTATCTGAACAGTGTCAGTGATGATTAGTGCATGCACCCTGTTTCCTTAATCTTGTGTGTGGCAGGACCCTGTGAGGCTGGCAGACCTCTGTTCTGGAGTGTAATCATGTTTTGGTTACTGATGACTGGGGCTAATCTTTCCACCAGCCTGTAATATTGTGCCCAAGTGGCCGTATATACCACCACTCATAAATTAAGCTACTTATTAATCTTATTAGTGAACAGACAACCTTACTGCATCTTTCATGTGACTTTCGAAGCCCCCCTCACAAACAACTAGCCTTTTCTCTGTCTTCCTCCCGGACTACAGGATCATAGCCAGTTTAAATAACAAACTCCAACACCCAAGACCTTCTCTTCAGCTGTCCTGCTCTACTAAGTGCTTGCAACCACGAACCACATAAAATACCTCTTTGTTATTATTATTAATAACTTGTAATTATTATGTAATTATTATTTTTTGCAGTGGATGTGCAGCTATTCTGCATTTTGAGCCTCGACTCTATAAGGGGTCCACATATGCCAACACCTCTTATATGCCACAAGCACAGGTGTTACCCGATCCACCACAGCCTGTTATCATCATTCATTCTCTATATTATTCCTCTTTTAATTTTATATTATGTATTTAGAGAAAAGATGTTTGTCTTTGGTAAAGATGGTAGTCTTTGGTAGAGTGAAGATGGCCCAGACTTTCCCAAGCTGTGTAATTTGTTTGCACTTCATTGCACACAGAAAAGTGTGTGAATAAGTGTGTGTTTGTGTTTGAGTGTGTGTAGACAGGTTCATTTGCACTGTGTAGGTGTAGAGTCATACTTAGGTTAGATGAAAGCAGATGAAAGACTTCATGTCTTCACTTCAGTGGGTCAAGCTGAGCTGTGCTCATCCGTGAAGAGTCTCTCTCTTTCTTTCACTAAATTGCCCTTTTCAGTTACATTCCGACTCTTAAGTTTAACAGCATTTTTGTCTCTTGCCTGTTTTGTTGCTCCATGATCACTTACTGATCATATATTTAGAGTTAGAGGTGGGTTTTCAGGCAGAGGCTAAACTTTCTCTTAATTAAATTAAAAACCATCCAGTCAAAGTTTTTTAAAGAACAAGTTGTTTTGTACCTTTCATAGACTAAAGTGCGATTTATGGTTCTGCGTCAGACCTACGCCGTAACCTACGCAGAGATGCATACCCTACGCCATACCCTACACCGTGACGGCCTGACGCACACCTCTCCAAAAATGTAACAATGCGTCAACTCGACACGGACCCTACGTGGACCGCAAGCACTGTGATTGGTCTGCTTGAATCCCTCCCTCGGGTCAAAAAACTCATATGCATTTACGAATGAATTATCTAAAAAAAATATTTGTTCTATATTTAGCAATTCAAGCTGCAACAAAACGCACCATCTATTTTCAGCTTATCACTGCTAAATGCTTACATCCGAGAGTGTACGCAACAAGCCGCGTCTTCTTTGGTGCTTGCCTTGATACTGCCAGCAACATGCTCTACTGACGGTCGGCATTTGTAATTGCATGTTGGCACGGACAACAGCGCACAAGTATAAATAAAAACCCAAACTTTGCTACAGGCTACGGTGTAGGTCTGATGCAGAACCATAAATCGCCCTTAAATAACCCTTTTCTACTACAAAGACCAACAGAAAGGTTCTACAGATACTAGCCAACAGCCAAAAATGGATCTTCTATGGTATTAGATTTAGATTCAATTTATTGTCATTGCACATGTACAAGTACAAGGCAACGAAATGTGACCTCTGCATTTAACCCATCCAGAGAGTAGTGAACACACGCACAGCAAGTGGTGAACACACGTAAAATGCTGGGTGTTTTTTACCCAATGTTGGGTCAAAAAGGGATGAACCCAACTTGTTCGGTTGTAAATTAACCTATGCTGGGTTGAAAATGCAATTAACCCAACAGCTGGATTAGTCTCTTTTAGACCCAATGCTGGGTTGACAATAACCCAGAATTTTTTAAGTGCAGCACCTTTGCTAGTCTCAGTCAATCTAACACAGTATACAAAGCTATATAAATACATACAAAATATATATTTTTTAAGAATAGAGAGAGTAGGAAGGAAACTGAATAGCCAAAGCACTTAAAAACACACATAACCACAAATGCCTCAGGACTGAACTCAAGATTTTGAGGACTATTTGCTAAACAAGCCTTGTTGACCCTTAACCTTGGAGCTCAGCTACCTGTGTTCAACAAGCCTGACTCAATCAAACACAATTCCCCCCCCTGAATGCATCTCTACATGCATTTCTGAAAGTAAACAGCATAGAACTAGAAGACTCCAGCAAAGGGCAACATCAGGCTGTTGTTTGTTCAGGAAAACAAAAGGCCCTTTTTCAGCTATCAAACTGCCATTAGATACAGGGAATTGAGTGTGTGGCTCTCTCAGCGCTCCAAACGCTGGGGTGATAACACTCAGCAAAGGCAGGCCAGCCTGCTAATTGCACATGGAATATTTATAGACCAGACAATTAGCAACCGCCTTTTATATGCAAACAAACAGCAAAAGCAAGGCAACGGCACGAAGGAGGGAACGAACGAGAAGTAATTAAGATGCCGAAAACAGGACACAGACATGCTGTCTGTTGTACAGTGATTTGTGGCAAACAAACACAATAATTAGCCTGTCATTGAGGGATAATGAAATTGCTGGTGTCTTTCGCTCCTTGCCAAGTGCCATCCTGCACAAGGACGTTTTACTCGTAGTCCTCAGCCATATGGCGAGGAGAGGGAGAGTGAGGTTTTGTCTCTGAAAGTTCATAGGTGACAATGTGTGGCGTGGCTCTCGGGAGAGGTGAGCATATGTGGTTGGATGAGCTGAGTTTCCATGCCACCGCAGGATCAGGAAATATTTTGATCGGCTGCATGTTGGCGGGTATGTTGACCGACTAACGTGTTTCCACTTTACTTTGTTTAATCATGCTGGAAAAATTGGGCACATATAATTAAATTTGTGACTAATTGGTTTTATTTAGTTCCTTGTAATTTTTTGTTGCTGTTGGTAGTGCTGTTGTTTATATATTAATTGTTGTGGGAAGAATCATAAAATTCAATGTTTTCACTTCAACACAGTAGTCCAGGTAAAAAAGTGCAAAAAGTGCAAAAGTGGAGTGATTTCACCGTATGTCAGATTATGTAATCCTTCTTTATGTTTACTGAAAAGAGTTCAGAACACTACAGCTAAATATAGTAATTCACTTCAAAATGTTTCACAGATTGTGAAAGTGGATTACTTTGAAATAATGGTAGAGAGGATCCACCACATTCGAATAATAATAAAAACAGTGTCACTTTGTGTGCCAGTTGTTTACGCGCCCTTAACCGTTGTAAATTCACTATTTGACAAATTGTCTCCGCTTTTTTTTAATCAAACGTGGCAACAGAAATAAGATTAAAAAAACCCTTAGGATAATTAAAATAGTACTGTCAGGATCACTATCGTTAAAGATGATTGACAATTAGCATACAGTTTAGATTGGCGGTATGGTTCTTTTCTGGGCAAAAACTCCCTGCCCATCCATGCAGCCAGCATGAATAAGAGCAGGGAGAGCAGCGATGACCCCCCTTAGGGAAAAAAAGAGAAGAAAAAACAGACATTGAAGTGCAAAACATAATTTAATGTAATTAAGACTTATGAAAAAAAATATCAGAAAGTCGAGTTCTGATTGTAAATGTGAAGTGGAGTTGGGGATGGAGGAGGGTAATTGCTTGTGAGCAATGCTCAAGCTATACACATGATTTTTATTAGTGAAAATAGAGTAATAATGTTTTTTGTCATTTTTTTACCACAGATTTACTACAAAGAAACATTTTTTTTGTTAAATCATAATTGTTAAAGTTTTAGGAACAAATCTTCAACAAATGATTACATCTATTGCAGTCATGTTTTCAGGAATGAGTACATCAGAGGGACAGCACATGTGAGATGTTTTGGAGACAAAGTTAGAGAGGCCAGGTTGAGATGGCTTGGACATGTTCAGAGGAGGGAGAGTGATTATATCGGTAAAAGGATGCTGAGGTTAGAGCTGCCAGGCAGGAGGCCGAGAGGAAGACCAAAGAGGAGGTTTATGGATGTAGTGAAGGAGGACATTAAGGTAGTCGGTCTGAGAGAAGAGGATGCAGGGGATAGGGCTAGATGGAGGCAGATGATTCGCTGTGGCGACCCCTGAAGGGAACAGCCGAAAGAAGAAGAAGAAGAAGTGTGTTTACAAATCAAATTCACAAGTTTTTTTAAGGACAGGGTCTATTTTTATAATGCCAATTGTATGAATATTTGGTAACGCTTTAGATTACGGCCTGCAATGTACCACGTAATTAAACAGAATTTACAGCGTAACTAATTGTAACAATAATGTACCTCTACAGTACATATTTGTAGGTAAAGGGGAACAATATACAAAGTTTGGGGAATAAGAAAATACTGTATTTATACTGTAAGTAGCCTATTTTAAAACTAAGGGGTAACTATTTTAATATAATGTGGTATGCATGACCTGCAGTTTGCTATACAACAATCTTAGCATGAACATACACTACATTTTTGTAATCATAATGTATCCATATAAGCTATTGTGGATATCCATTAAGTACGGGGTTCTTATGTTATTATCATAGCAAACATGAAATAAGGGGAATTGATGAGTTCAGTTTTTGTGCAAGCAAAACAGCACGACAGACTGTCTGTCAACTGTACATTTGACAGAGTTTTAACTTTAGGATTCATTTTTATTTTATTGATTTTATGATTGTTGGTCACTATGAGTTATTTTGATGAGTTTTAATGTGTAAAATGTGCAAAATCAATGTTGATCTTTTGAGACTATAATCAAGTAGTTCAAGAGCGGATTGATTTGGATTTTTATATTTCATTCAGTTCCCCAAACTTTACATATTGTTCCCTTTTATACATAAATGTACTGTAGAGTACATTATTGTTACAAGTAGTTACGCTGTAAATCCTGTTTAATTATGCGGTACATTGCGGGCCGTAATCTAAAGCGTTACCGAATAATTACTCTGAATTTCCATCCATTTCCATCCATAAAATATCCCATGCTTTCACCCTCACAGCCCCATCACCTCTCATTCAGGCAGCTGTGTTTAATCTCATACAATTTTTCTGACATCTCATTTCCAGTATTTCATATCAGCCTTGTGGAATTCTTTTTAAAATCATTGCATTGTGCTGAGAGACACAGACACAAGCAATGGCAATCCGAATGGGACGTGTCACCATTTGAGGGAGAGAAAGAAATGTTCCCTTATCAGCATGGCATGTATATGTGTGTGTTTGTAAGTGCTTCCTTATCACTGTGTGTTGCACGGAGGTGCGTGAAACGGAGGCCACAGGTTCACCAAACCTCCAGTTCCACTGGGCAGGATCATTCTGAGAAAGCTGATTTGATATTTGGCTCTGATAGGCCCCATAAGAGTGCCTTTGTTCTGCACTATTGTTACAGGGCTTAAGCCCAAACCCTCTTCATCTTACAGACTGGCTGGGTTAATAATACTGATAAAGTATCACTTTGATAGAATCATCTCTCTGTGCCTGTTCATTCTTTAGCCTGTCTATCATGTCTCTCTCTCTCGCTCTCGTTCTCTGTCTCAGCCATGAATATTGACATCTTTTACCTTATAACTCTTCAGCCCTCTTTTTCCATGGCTAATACCTGTCAGTCAAGATGGAAGAAGCTAATGAGAGTATTATGTTTGTGCTGGTTGTTTGGAAGATGCTTTTCCATAAGACAGCTGCATCAAACCGTGTATTGTGCTTCTTTACTTGTTTGTAAAATAGATGATGGGAAAACAGGGGTTTATAAAGCTCCCAGGAGATGATTGTGTCACCAGGGCAGCTGCGGGTGTATGCACAATTTATGTTTGACAAAAGCTGCAAGTTACTTAAGTTACATGGCAACTCTCAACAAGGTAAAAACACAAATGTGATCTGATTGTTTCGCACATATTACTTTAACTTTTTGATAATAGTGTAATGAAGAATAAGGGTGGATGGTAGTATGTTTCATTTGATATTATAAGCATTCTGAACATTGTATAAGATTATAAAAAAACGTCTTGGTTACGTATGTAACCTCAGTTCCCTTTCTGTCGGTCTCTCGACGTTGTGTCGAACCGACAGAATGGGGTTTGTCTTGAGAACCTATCATCTTCTGAGTATTTAGAAAAGGCCAATGAAAATTGGCGAATGAAATTTGCATGCCGGGCTCCTCCCCGGATGTCCGGGTATAAGAGGGAAGCCGGCGTGCTCATTCATTCACCTTTTGTTCTTCAGAGCCTACGCATCTGATGAGCTTCTCTACGATCTTGGATCATTCTTTCTGCTGGAATCTACGACGTGGACAGCGGACGGTCCCTTCCTGCGGTGACTCTCCCCTGGGCGTCTCGGCAGTTCCGGAGGTGTTCGAGCAAATTTCCTTTTCTAAAAGAGCAAATTTCTCCAGCGTGGCTTGTCCCGCTGTTCTCATGGGTGCAACACACTCATCGAGGAGGGGGACGGACACAATGCCTGCTTCCAGTACGCTGGGGCAGACGTTGTGGATACGTCCTGTCCGCGCTGCGGGCGGTGACGATTCAGACATTGCGTCACAGGTGGCTGTGTTCCCACGGGACTCAGCCACCAACTCGTTTGCTCCCTGTTCCGTGGTGGCAGGACTACGGCCCTGCCGTCCGCTACGGCAAGCAGCGAGGGTGATATGAGGATTACTGTGAGCGATAATCCGCCAGCCACGGGCTCACGGACCGTTCACACCTCATCTCGCTCGTCTGACCGTTCCCCAGGAGACGGTCCGCCCTCTTATTCCTCAATCACGTATTCGGACACGATGCGTGATGATGAGATGTCTCTTGCAGCATCGGGGGGTGACGTAGTGCCATCCGACTCCGACTATTCCTCGGGCTCCCTCCCTCGGGGGGTCGAGCCCAGGAAGAAGCGGACGTCGAAATGTCAGCCATGCTTTCCCGGGCCGCCGTGAGTGTTGGGTTGCAGTGCCCGCACTGCCTCTACCGGCGCATGCGGCTGGCTACATGGCGCCTCTGGTTTGAGCGCGGCTCCAAGCCGCGCCCGCCCCCAGTGCCGTGTTTATCGGAAGTGCATGAGGAACTTTGTAAGACCTGGAACGCCCCTTCCCGGCACGTTTCACGTCAAGCAAAGTTCTGTCACGCTCTCTTCCCTCGAGGTTGAGACAGCTGGAGGATACGTCGGTGTGCGTCGGGGGGGCTCGACCTAGACTCCTGTCCAAAGCATGTGGTGTCTCGGCATCTCTGGTGTCGAGAGCTTACATTGCGGCGGACCAAGCTGCCTCCTCTCTCCACGCTATGGCTCCTGCCAGGCCAGGGCGTTGAGTGAGCTCCACGAGGGTAAGACCGACCCAGCGCTTATGCAGGAACTCCGCGCCGCCACCGACCTCGCTCTACGGGCGACCAAGGTGACCACGCGGGCCCTGCGTCGGACGATGTCCACACTTGTGGTCCATGAGAAACTCCTCTGGCCGATCCTTGCGCAGATGAGTAACGCTGAGAAGGTCCGCTTTCTCGACGCACCCGTCTCGCAAGGGGGGCTGGTTGGTGTTACTGTCGAGCCGCAGTGGCCCCGCTCACCCCCCGCAGGTCGGGGGGGCACGAGACCCGCACGCGGCCTCCCCCGGAGGGTTCTCGACAGTAAGAAGCAGTCCTCCGTGCCGCAACTCGGCCGCCTCGGCCGTCGAGTCCTGTGCACTGTCTGCTTCCCAGCAGCCCTGGTCCTCTTTGACGCCCTCCAGCTCTGGCGCCCCCCACTCAGGCGGCCCCCCTGGAGGAGACAGCGAAGAGGAGACAATCGCCCCATCAGCAGCCACGGCGAAGCGGCCGTCATGGGAAGACCTCAGGGGGATCGAGGCTACCATTGGGCCCAACCCCAGCCACATCGCTGGGAAGTCGGATAGGGACGGATCCTGCCCCGTCTCTCCATCTGCTGGCCCCCTCCGGGGGGCTAGCGCCCACTTAATCTCAAAAAAGGAGAGTTTCCTCTCTCTGGGTTACCACAGCCGCTCTCACCCTCTGCACGATGGTGAACGGCAAACTCGACGTTGCGGCATAGCGAAGCGCAATGTCGAGTATAAACACCAGCCCTCAGCACTCTCAGTCAGACAGTGCGTTGAGCTGCGCAGTCACCATGCAGGAAAAACAGCAGAGCCGATCTCCTCCCCGGGGGACCTCCCCCAGCAAGGAATCCGTACTGCTAGCCATCAAACCACCCCCCGGGGGGACGATGAAAAAGATCGTACCTTAGTCCCTGTATATACCTCAGTCAGAGGCTAGGATGTTCCCGTACTTCAGGCCGAGGTCGGCACCCTTCTGGTGAAGGGAGTGATCGAACCCGTCTCACCAGCCGAGATGTTCAACGGGTTTTACAGCCTGTACTTCATTGTCCACAAGAAAGGCGGGGGGTTGCGCCCTATCTTGGGTCTGTGTGTTCTGAACAGGCACCTACACTATTGTATAGCTGCCTTTCAGGTTGATCACGCAGAAGCGCATCCTGACGTCCGTCAGGTCTCAGGACCGGTTCATGGCAGTCGACCTGAAGGACACTTACTTCATGTCTCGATCCTCCCTCGACATCGGCCGTTCCGACGGTTCGCGTTCGAGGGATGGGCATATCAGTACAGGGTCCTCCCCTTCAGTCTGTCCCTGTCTCCACGAGTCTTTACGAAGGTCGTGGAAGTGTGCGGGTACTAACTATCTCGACGACTAGCTCAAGTTTTGGCATACTCTCGAGATCTGTTGTGTACACACAGGGACCTGGTGCTCTGGCACCTAGATCGGTGGGGCTACAGGTCAACTGAGAAAAGAGCAAGCTCTCCCCGGTGCAGAGCATCCTCTTTCTCGGTATGGAACTCGACTCTGTCCTCACGAGCGGCCCCGCTCACCCCCCGGCGAGTCGGTGTGTTTGCAAGCTGGAATGTCTGAAACAGTCCTTTCAGTATAAGGCAGGAATGTGATCTTTCAACCAACGTAAGTTTTACCACAGTTTTATCACAGCCTAAATACAGTATATATATATATAGAGAGAGAGAGAGAGAGAGAGAGAGAGAGAGAGAGAGAGAGAGAGAGTGCTTATTTAATTACTTATTCATTCCTTGCTTTGTTTATTTGTTTATTTACTTATACATTACTTGCTTTGTTTATTTGCGTATTCATTATTTTTTAATCACTTATATAACCAATTCTTTCTTTAATCACTTATTCGCCGATTTATTGTTTTTATTTACTTATTCGTGCCTTTATTTAATCACTCGTTGCTTTATTTATTCACGCATAAGATACGTGTCAACATCATAAAAACATGTCCAAACATGATCTCCGGAGAAGAGAGAAAAATGCTCGGTAACCGTACGGGCAAAAGTT
>NW_026634316.1:60513-87363 GCF_024868665.1 Triplophysa rosa | reverse complement strand
CAAGAGTTCAACTCCAGACGTGGGCAATCCCTCACGACGTGGACAGATACTGTCAAAGGCCAAAAGTTCAACACAAAGGGGGGCAGTCCCTCACAATGGGGCGGATATGGTCAAAGGTCAACGCAAAGGGGGAGGGGCCCTCACAACGTGGGTGGTCCGGAAGTAATTCAACCCCCCCGAAAAGGTCAAAGGTCACCATCAATCATTTTGACACTATGTCCCCCATATATACTACTTCCGCCTCATCATTCCTGAGTCCTGACAATAAATATTTGTACATTTCTTACTTTTAAACTCAACTGATCCGATTTTGGGTAGAACCGGTGTGATGGCTGAAATTACTGTGAAAAACAGTTTTGGATGGAACGCAAAACCATGTTGAAGAAGCATTGTACTCATTCATTTTGAATATGACAGGTTAAAGAAAGTGAATGAAGGTTTAAAGAAAAGGACATGCCAGGAGAAAAACGTTGATGCCACTTAATGTCATCTGTGGTCGATCTTAATCACCAAAATGGAGAAGAACAGGCAATGGCTGAACTTTGGCATGAATTTGGTTAAACATTAAATGATCATTTATTTTTGTAGAGATTTAAGCCCTGTTTCTGGAAACTAGTATTTTATTTACTGTTTTTTATTATTTTATTATTGCTGTTACATTTTTCATTGGAGATTCTAAGATTTATACTTCAAAATATCAAGGTTTCACTACATAAAAAAATTATTGCAATATGAAGCATTTAAAAATTAACATGAAATCAAAACTAGTCTGAACAGTTTGTTAGAGACAGAAATTATTAACAGTACTGCTGATTTAAGATTACACTTTAAATGGTTACAGGATGTACAGTACAGACAGTGTCTACTAGTAGGCTATTGGCAAGAATTACACAGGCTTCCTTGTACCTCCTCTCCATTGCTCTTACCTAAGAAAGATGCAACATTATAAAAAGCAACATTAAACACTGACTTCACCCACACTTCATGGACGTGACCTCACGTGTGTAAATCACGTTTTGTTTCAGTTTTTTGTTTCAATGTTTCAATGAAAATTTTTTCAGACAATTGATAATTTCGTTTTTTAAGCATTTTGTGTATTCATTAAAGGAAAAGTTCACCTCAAAATCATTTATTTTTTATTTTTTACGGTAATAATTTATGTGCGAAAAACAAACCAAAATAACGACTTTAATCAATATTTTCTCCTCTGTTTTGTCAGTCTATGGTGCGTGTTCACAAGAGCATGTGGGTGAACAAAAAAGAATACAATTTTGATTTTGAGATGAACTTTTCCTTTAAAGGGATTTAATCAAAATTTCCCTATGTTTTACTCACCCTCAAGGCATCCTAAACGAATATGATTTTCTTCTGGAAGAACAATGCAGTCGTTGTTATAATCCCAAGTATCATTTTACTTACAAGCTGTAGAATGGGAGTGGATGGTAGTTGACTTTTTGAAGGTCCGAAAAGTGCCTACATCGATCATAGAACTGCTCGATACGGCTCTGTGGTCTTAACAAAGGTCTTATGAAGCAAATCGATGCATTTGTTTAAACGAAATATCCATATTGACAGCACAATTACAGTTAATGTCTAGATTTCTGGTTTTGAGCCAATAGGATGTCGCTACTCTGTGGAAGCTTTTGTTACTGTCATTTGCCGGAAAGCAAGCAACAGTGCGCACGCAGCCCAAGGGATAACGGACAAGCTCTTTTATTGCTTAAATATTTGCTAAACTCACAGACAAACATGAAGGGTGACCAACAGTGATGATTAATGAAAAAATAAAAAATCACGAAAAAGAGATTAAAGGTTTCAGACCGACAGCAACAATCCAAACACATCCAATGACACTGTAAGTGCACAATACAATTGACTTTTATTTTGTATTTTGGAAATGCATTTCAGGGTTGTGGTCTTTCACTGGGGCTTAGGGGTATATTTACCTGACATCGTTTCCTGTTTGAGTATGTGCATGTGAAGAGAGGATGAGTAAGCGGGGAACGCTCACTTTTGAGTCTTTTTTTAATTTTTTTACATTTGAAGTATAACACTTACAGACATCTCAAACATACGACAACACAAGACATGTTACTTACACATGACAAAAAAATAATAATAATAATAACAGTACACACGTAAATTATAATAATAAATATAAATTATACAATTAGGTTAGGAGATACAGGTTTTCATTAGTAGTATTGTGTATCACTTTGTTAGAGAAGGGGATCCAATTGTTCAACTGAGGTGTTATCCATATAGTTGAGAAACGGTTGCCAAATTTTATAAAAAACTTTGCTCTTATTTCTTAACCAATAAGTTAATTTTTCCAAGGGTATACAATTATTAACTTCAGATAGCCATAATCTAATACAGAAGTGTCAGATTTCCACTTTATTGCAATGCATTTCTTGGCAATTATTATAGGACTAGTTCACTTTCAAAATAAATTTTCATGATGATTTACTCACCCACATGTCCTCCAAGATGTTTATGTATTTGTTTCTTTAGTCGAAAAGAAATTAAGGTTTTAGATGAAAACATTCCAGGATTTTTCTCCATATAGTGGACTTCAATGGTCTCAAAAATTGACGGTTGAAGGTCAAAATTACAGTATCAGTGCAGCTTCAAAGGGCTTTAAACGATACCAGATGATGAATAAGGGTCTTATCTAGCGAAACGATCTGTCATTTTCAAAAAAAAAAAGTATATGCTTTATAAACACAAATGCTCGCCTTGCTCTGTTCTGCGATGCGCATTCATGACTTCACGTACAGTGTACATAATTCAATGACATCATGACAAAAATAGGTAGGTGCTTTTCCAGTCTCTTAGCTATCATTTTAGTTACTATTTTGTAATCACAATTAAGAAGGGAGATTGGCCTGTATGAGCCACACTGTAACGGGTCTTTTCCTTTCTTATAGATAACTGAGATAACTGCATTAGAAAATGAGTCTGGAAAGCACCCCTCCTCTCTAGCTTGGTTCATTACATCCATTAAATACGGTGTAATTAAATCTCCAAATGTTTTATAAAACTCAGGGGGGAAACCATCCTCCCCTGGAGATTTATTGGATGGTAGAGACTGAATTGTTTCGACCAGTTCATTGATGGATAACGGTCTGTCCAAGCAACCCCTATCTTCTTCAGTTAAGTATGGTAGGTCAACAGAAGAAATAAATGTTTCCATTTGTGATGTATCGTCCCCTATTTGGGAAGAATACAGTTCTGTCATGGCTCTGCTTCATTTAGTCATGTTTTTCTTGGTCCTGTAGCAGAGTCATGACAAAGCCTTTGGTTATGTGTGGAGAGAAACATATTATTGTCCTTTTGACAATAATATACGTTCTCTCCAGTGTCTCGTCATTGGTCCCGCTCCTCTCGTTTCCTTGTGATCTTTCCCTGAGTGTTTGATTAACCACACCTGCCCCATGTCGTTATTCCTCGTTTGTCTTACCTATATATACCCTCTTGTTTCTTTGTCCTGTGCCCGTGTATTACATACGTGTATGTGTATCGTGCTTGTCAGTGTTCCTGTGTTCCTGTCTTTCTGTTTCAAGAACCCAGTCCAGTCTAAGTAAGTGTTTGAGTGTAGTTCATGTCAAGTATTGTTTCTAGTTTAGTGTTTAGTTAGTTTTTCATCCCTGTTTACCCCTATTTTTATCTTGTCTTGTTTACACCCCCTCGTGGGTTTTTGTTTTGCGTGTTTTTTTGTAATAAATATATCTTGTTTAACCCCTTCACGTCTGCCTGCGCTTGGGTTCTTCTTTCCTGCCACACACCCGTGACAAGTTCTTTGTAAAACTCTCTGAATTTGCTATTTATTTCTGTTGGGTTTTAAGTAAAATGATTACCAGTGTCTATAGAGTTTATTATTTGTTTATTTTCCTCCGCTTTAAGTTGCCATGCCAGCACCTTATGCGATTTCTCCCCTATATAGCTCTCTCTGTCGGATATGTATTCAAAGTGTTGTATTCTCTTTTCTTGTCAAGTAAATTTCTATATAAGAGTTTTGAAGGATTTTTTTGGTAATTCTTCTCCAGATCAGAGATCTCAGATTCAAGATTTTCCAGTTTACTATTTATTTGTTTTGCTTACCCTGTGGTATATGCTATGCATTGTCCCCTAATGTACGCCTTTAAGGTTTCCCACAACGTAAACTTATTAGTACAAGTGGGCTTATTTGTAAGAGTAAAAAATTTGATTTGTTCTTTTATAAAAGTGACAAAATCTTGTTGGTTAAGAAGTGTAATATTAAACCTCCATCTATATGTCTTGTTTTATCAGGCATAGATAGGGACATAACAAGTGGAGAGTGATCGCTCAATAAGCTGGGGAGATAGTCAATCACTAGTACACGGTATACAAGTTGTGTGGATAACAAAAAATAATATATTCTTGTATGTGTTTTATGGGGGTGGGAGTAAAAGGAATAGTCTCTATCACTATGGATCTGCCTCCATATATCAACTAGTTTTAAATCTTTCATATACGTCTTGGAAAGTTTTGCTGCTTTAGTGGGGGGTTGTGGTCTTGGTGATGATCTATAAAGCACTGTATCCATACAGAAGTTGAAATCCCAAAACCGAGCCAGATGCTTGGGAAATCGAGAGAAAAATAGTTTGCATAAATAGATGGTCATCATAATTTGGTGCATATATGTTTAAAAACGTCCACTGTTCTGAATAGAGCTAGTACATATCTCCCCAATGGGTCCTGTATCAGATTTGACATTCTGAATGGGAGAGTTTTATTAATCAGTATAGCGGTTCCTCTTGATTTGGAACTGAATGAAGATGCAAAAACTTGGCCTACCCACTCCCTCTTGAGTTTCTGATGTTCATGAGCTGTTAAGTGCGTCTTTTGTAAGAAAACGATATCTGTCTTCTGTTTCTTAAGACATGTACTGTATATACCCTCTTTCTTTTTATTGGGCTATGCCAGACCATTTACATTAAATGTTACAAACTTTAATTGGCTATTCATTGTCGTGATTCTGCCTCGTCGTGTCATGTCTTTCTTGATCTTGTGGTAGAATCACGGCAGGATCCCTTGTTATGTGTGGAGAGAGTCATTTTGACCCTGTCGGCCTTCGATACTCTCTCCGGTCCTTGTCTGTGTTCCCGCCCTTTTGTATCTCTCGTTATTGGTTGTTTATTAGTTCATGCCCCACACCTTTTCCCCTTTGATTTGTCCCTCTATTTAATGCCCCTGTGTTCTCTGTCTGGTGTCGGATCATTGTACTGTTATGTTGCACTGTGTGGGTGTGGGTGTGGGTGTGGGTGTGGGTGAGGGTGAGGGTGAGGGTGTGGGTGTGGGTGTGGGTGTGGGTGAGGGTGTGGGTGAGGGTGAGGGTGAGGGTGAGGGTGAGGTCTTGTCTTGTTAGTTAGTCTAGTTTGAAGTGTTCCTTTCTGATGTGTTATTAGTTTAGTCTTGTCAGTTTAGTTAATCTTGTTCTTGTTTCTCTGTTTTGTTATGTTTACCCCCACGTGGGTCTTTGTTTTGAGTTTGGTTAATTATTTATTAAAAGTCTTGTTAACCCCTTACCCGCTGTCTGCGTTTGGGTCCTCTCTCGTTGTCACTGTTTCTCACCCACCACCCACACTCGTGACATTCATATGGCTGCATACATGTTAATTAAGTCAGTGTACCATTTGAATCGAATACAATCCTGTATTTCCCCTGGACACAACCCAAAATATCGGAGGGAAAAAGAAGGAAAAGAGAGAAAAAAAACATAACACATAGGGACACCTTGTTTGTCGTGATCTCAGTCTTGTCGTGACCTTCTTGTCTGGTGTGAGTGTTTGTTTTGTTTTGTCTAACTCTTGTGGAACCGTCTTGATGGCTCTCCACGTGTTTAGTGTCTACGTCATTAGCCCCGTCCCCGTGTCTCCCCTTCGGGCTTTCCTCTCACCAGGTTTCCATCACCTCATCACCTACACTCCTGTTGCTCGTCCCTAATTAGCAGTCCCCCCTGGCTCCTTATTATTATTCACCTGTTGTTCATTCCCCGCTGATTAGGTCCCCTCTATTTAAGCCCTCTTGTTTTCTTGTCTTTTGTCAGACCGTTGCGTGTTAAATGTCAGCTCTGACTGCCATAGTCTTGTTCTGTTTGTCTAAGTCTTAGATATCTCCTAGTCTTGCTTTTGTTGTTGTAGTTCTCCAGTGCTTTTGCTCTTCGCTATTTTTTCCTCTGTGTTCCTCAGTGTTCTCTGGCGTCTCGGACCTCCGTTCTCCTCACCTCCCGGCACCTCCTCACAAGGGATCACCTCTATCATCCGGATTTTTGCCAGCGGGTCGAGACTGCTCCCCGCTGAGCGTCTGGGGTAGTCAAAGTTCCTGTCCGGATTCTGTTACTGATTCTTCCGTGAGTACCGTTGGGTCGAGCTCTCTCCCCGCTGGCTCACGAGGTACCTGTGGTCAGCGAGTTTGGTGATCTGTTGTGGGCATTCATATAATAAAGACCTTTTCTCCCGCTATTGAGTCTCCTAACCTTTTGTTCCTCTCCGAGTCATGACATTGTTCCCCCAACTGTCGGCTTAGAACAATGCCGGTAAACAAATAAACCAATTCTAAGGGATAACACGTTTGCTCCTTTGTTATTTTCTCAATCAACTCCTGCTGAGGAGCTCCTCATCCTATATAACATCTTTTTAACAACACTGAACTACACATTATTTTCTAAGTAAACTAGTATCGACAGGTTCCTTCATTTTACCACAACAGATTGTAAATGTAAGATATGATAGAGGACAAATAGTCTCATACCTTAATATGTTCGGTTACCTGAAAGTAGAGCCACAACAGCTGTATAAACAAATCCTTTGGAATTTAATTTAGGTTTTTTCCTTATCCTTCATGAATTTAAGTGCTTCCTCAGGTGTGTTGATAAAGTGGAATTTCCCGTTCTCCTGTAGGATCTTTATGCGAGCCGGGTGTACCAGGTAGCAGGAGAACTTGCGTTCTTTCAGTGCTTTCAGGGCCGGAATCATCTGTTTACGCTGTTAAACAAGGTCCGGGCTCATGTCGGGGAATATGCTGATTCATTTTCTGTCTGCGTTTATTTCTCCCTTCTGTTTGGCGATACGCAATATTTTTTCCCAATCTTGATAGCGGAGTAGTTGAACCAGAATTGGTCTCTGTGGTTTATCTGGGTTCGGCACAGGATTCAAGGTACGATGTGCTCGCTCTATATCAAGCTGCTACCGGGAAATGTTGTTCGCCTAAGATCTTAGGTATCCATTCTGTGAAGAATTTAATGGGGTCGCGGCCCTCTCTGCCTTCCTTCATACACACTAAACATATGTTGTTGCGTCTACTGTAGTTTTCCAGGTATTCCACCTTGTCTTTCAAGCTCTCATTTTCTTGTTTGATCGCTTTCATGACACCATCGAGCTGGTGCGCTTTGTCTTCTGTGTCCCCGATGCGTTGCTCGGCCTCCATTACTCTTCCCAAGAGACTGCTCACGGTAGAGTGCATGCTTTCAGTTGAAGTTTGCAAGTCGGCCGTTTTTGAGTCAATTTTTTGTGAAAGGATATTGTTGCCCTCTTGTATTTCTTTCGGAAGTACCGCAAGCATCTCTTCAGATTGATGAGCTTCGTTATTCATCTCCGTTTTTGTTTCGTTTTCGTTTAGCTCAGCCAGCCGGGCGTCCTCGATTGCCTCGTTTCTTTCGACATTTCCAAGGGTTTTTTTGGGAGTCTTTCTTTAGTTTGTAACAAAGATCCATTGAAAGTTATGAAGGCTGATCATAAAAGGTTGGAATCCTCGGATAAAAAAGTGTTCAGTGTTGTTATTAGTTACAATTGGTATTCTTATTGAGGAGCTCTGTTTTCAACATCTGTTCAGCTTCCTAGCATCACGTGACCCCCCTTGTTTTGAGTCTTAAATGTCTTAGTCAGTTCTGTTTAACATTGGATGTTGTCTTGTCAATAAATGTGGACGTTAAAAAGCACAAAACGCATCAACAATGATTATATTTACATTTATTCATTTGGCAGACGCATTTATCCAAAGCGACTTACAAGTAGGAGAGCATATAATCATTTTGTCAACACGCTAAACAGTACCGTTAGTTTACAAGGCCATGCTAGTAGGAGGATCAAAGCTGGAGTAAGCAAGGGAGAGAATGAACAAGATTTTTTTAAAGACAGACAGTTATTGGTTAGTCAAATAAATGCGGAACAGGTATGTTTTGAGCTGTTTTTGAAAGTTGTAAAGGATGCTGCAGTTCGGGTGGAGGCTGGCAGTTCATTCCACCACACTGGAACTGAATGAGTGAAGGTTTTTTCAAGCGGTTTGGTGCCTCGCTGTGATGGAACAACGAGGCGTCGCTCATTTTCAGATCGAAGATGAGCCGTTATCATTCTGAAGGCCAGTGTCAGCAATTTAAACTTGATGCAGGCGGCAACTGGCAGCCAGTGAAGTGAAATCAGGAGGGGTATTACATGGGTTCTTTTAGGCTGATTGAAAACTAGACGTGCAGCTGCATTCTGGATCATTTGGAAGAGCTTGACTGCATTGGTTGGAAGGCTGGCCAGTAGAGAATTGCAGTAATCCAGTCTTGATATGACCAGAGCTTGGACTAGCAGCTCAGAGGCATGCTCCGACAGGAATGGCTGATTTTCCTGATGTTGTAGAGCACATACCGACAATTTCGAGTGGTTGCTGCGATGTAAGAGGTGAATTTCAGATGGCCGTCGAACATCACCCCCAGGTTCCTCGCAGACTTGTTGTTATATTTGAGGATCCGAGCTGAATAGTAAGGTGGTATTCAATTGATGGGTGGGCCGGTATAACCAGGAGTTCAGGGATGCGTTGAGCAGAGAATTGCCTGCTGATGGTCTCCACTTTATCAGTGAAGAAGTTGGCAAAGTCATCAGCAGTCAGCGAGGTATTGCCGGGAGGTGGAGGGGGACAGAGAAGAAAGGAGAATCAGCAGTTTGGATTTTGCTTTGAAAGTACTCGGTTTTGGCTGCAGATATATCAGTAGCAATGGTGTTAAGATGATGATTATCCCTGATACTCAGTGGCTATAGGTTGTCGCTCTAGGCTGGAACCCAGCTTTCATATAATATCAAAACCTGAAATCTGTCAAATTTCACCATGTGTTGGGTTTTCCCAGATCGCATCACATACAGTATATTGAATTAACACTCAAACCCTTAATTACTGTTGAATATATCTCATTAGACATTGAGCCAAATACTTCTTTTGATATTTCAAGAGTTCGATTCGCAGATAATAAGTACAGATAATATGTGCCCGGTATGTGCCCGGACTCGGGTCGTTCCCCCCCTTTCTGAGCTAGAAGGTGCTGAACTGAAGGTGAGGAGACGGGGTGGAGGAGGGGTGCTGAAAGACACTAGAGATGGTGAAGGTAAGGCGGCTTGTCTATTTGTAGGGGTTGCTCTTTGGCTGATAGGGTGATTGGTGAGATTGGTTATAGGAAACCAGCCGGGTTAGTTACATTTACATTAGTCTCAGCCTCAGACGTCACACCCATGGACCGTTGGCTAAACGTCTGATGCATAAGGCACACTTTTCTGGAAACACTTCAGCACTTTCAAAGTCGTCATTTGATTGGTTGAATTTCACATGATTTTCGGGAGACGTTCCACCTGGAAACAACACGAAGCCGTCTGATCTAAGAAGTAAGCTGTCGTGTTTACAACGGTTGTTATAAGAATTCATCACGATCAACTAAATGCTTATTTCTTAAAAGTATGCGAGGTTCATGGCATAAACATAATAATTTTGTTGCTGTTAACTTTTGACACATTCGTGAATGTACACCAGTCTGTTACTGCAGGGACATTTCCACGCCTCTAAACATGATGCGGCACAAAATGAAACGTGATTGGTTGCTTTTAGAGATGCACCGATTGCAATTTTCTTTGCCGATTCCGATTTACGATTTTATTACAAGTGAAACCTGCCGATTCCTATTTTTGCCGATTCCGATTTTCTATCCACAAACTATAATTGACAGTATATTGTACTGTATATAAAACCATATTAACTTTTCTTCAATACACATTTCTTTATTTTCATTGAATAAATGATTGAACATTACAATTTCCCCAAATTTCCCTAAATGCAGTTCTTCAAGCTGCATTAAATTACAGAATCTTCTCTTTCCCAAACAACTCTTAAATTGAAGAACTCTGTGACTGAAAAGAAGTACAAATAATAAAATATAACTAAACATGTCACTTAATTTACCTTTTTCATTTTTGTACTCATCTCACAAAAGTCTAAGATAACAATAAAATACTTCAACTTTATTCTTGTCTGTTTCTGTTTATGAAACTAACATTGCTTTATTTAATTTTTTCTGAAATGTAAAATAAATTGTCTTTATTTTGTGTCTGTAGGATTGATGTAGGAAGTGGGTTGATTTTTGCTGCAACTTCAATAAAAAAGTTAAAAATCTTATGAGTGAATTCTACTCTAAATATGTATACGTATTTGCAGTTTTTTGTGTTAGTAAAGAACTCAATCAGATATATATCACATATATTGGTTGATTTATTCATTTTTTTATATTTTGGATTTTTAAAAACAAGCAGAATTCGTGTTGAATGTCATTTTACGTGAAATGACCACAGTTTTAACGTAAGACAAGGAATCAGGTTGAATGGAATTTACGTTTGTTTTACACAGAGTGAACGACTTCAACATGAGTTTAGCATGTGTCAGAGTTTAGCATCACTGTTAGCATATATACCCCATGTAGACGGAGCAGCGAGAGATGAACTACAGCCTGTACAGTACATGATGCGTGTGCACGCGCGTGCAGTCAGCGGATATGAGAGATGCGCGTCAGTCAGCAGAGACACACATGCGTGTATAAACGAGCCGTGAAAGACAGGCTGTGCGCGCGAACGTTTACATGTTTACTTGCGGCTTTGAGTGTAGGCTACTGACGGCTGTGTGACGTTCTTGCCCGCATCACGGGAAACAGAAGATCGGCTTGGAATCGGCGAGTCGTGAGACTGACCGGCCGGTCACCGGTCGGGCCGATCATACTAAAAACCGGCCGATTCCGATCTCTTGCCGGTCAATCGGTGCACCTCTAGTTGCTTTACCTGATAGTCATATAGCATCTTGGGCGGGCCTTTGCCAAAGAAAGCGAAGATAAGTTACGCAAGACTACATTTACATTTGTGCATTTGGCAGATACTTTTATCAAAAGAGACTTATATTGCATTATACTATACATTTGTTTCTAAGTACAAATGAAGCAATGGAAAGCCAGCCGGGTTAATTATCTGGTTGGTGAGATTGGTCATAGCAAACCAGCCGGGTTAGTTATCTGCATGTGCTCATCCCGAACGTTGTTAATAAAAAATCACTTACATTTACAGTCATTTAGCAGACGCTTTTATCCAAAGCGACTTACAGAGAGTTCAGGGAGCAATAAGCGATATGTCATACAGAAGCAATAATACAATAGGTGTGTCATGGCTCTGCTTCCTTAGTCATGTTTTCCTTGGTCCTGTAGCAGAGCCATGACAAAGTCTTTGGTTATGTGTGGAGAGAAACATATTATTGTCCGTTTGACAATAATATACGTTCTCTCCAGTGTCTTGTCATTGGCCCCATTCCTCTCATTTCCTTGTGATCTTTCCCTGAGTGTTTAATGTCCCATACCTGCCCCGTGTAATTATCCCTCGTTTGTCTTCCCTATATATACCCTCTTGTTTCTTTGTCTTGTGCTCTTGTATTGCTTGTACGTATGTTTATGTGCGGTTCATGTGTAGATGCATGTTCTTGTACCTTGTGCCCGTGTTCGTTCTTGTTGAAGTCTTTGTGTTCCTGGTTCTTGCCCTGCCTGTGTTCCCTTTCATGTTATTTTTGGTAAGACGTTTGGTCATTGTTTTAGTTAGTTTATTGGCTGTTCTTGTTTTCATTTTGCCCCCTCGTGGGAAGTCTTTTGTTTTATATTTCTTAGTTCTGTTTTCCCCCATTGTGGGTGTTTTTGTTCTGTTTTTGTTTTTTGTGTATTAAAGTCTCGTGTTAACCCCTTCACCGCCTGCCTGCATCTGGGTTCTTCCACTCCGTATCCGTGACAAGGTGCTAATACAAAGTTATAGTTTCAACAAAAGCCAGACCAATACCTGTTGAGAGAAAGAGAGAGGGATAGTGTTTTTTTTAATTTTATTTGTCAAGTATTCACAGAAGAGATGTGTTTTAAGTAGTTTTTTGAATGTTGTGAGAGATGTGGTTGACCGGACTGAGTTAGGAAGAATGTTCGACCAGGAAGGAGTTGTGAAGGAGAATGAGCAGGAAAGTGAATTACTGCCCTTATGAGAAAGCAATACAAGACGACGCTCATTTGCTGAATGCAGGGATCTTGATGGGGTGTAGGAATGTAGGAGGGTGTGAAAGTATGCCGGTGCAATTGATCAATATTTAACATCTGCTTTCCACCATTCAAGGACTGTTGACTTGCTATGACGTAAATAGCTGCCCAGAGGCCTTTGCAAACATGGTCGTTGAGTGGCACGACTTTGGCAAACGGACTTTGTCGATGTGGTACGTGGCTCCTTTAAAGTCCCCGTGAACCGGAAGTTGCTATTGTTTTTACTTCCGTATTCTGATGCATTTCCAAGTGAAAAGTATTTTCAAATGAGAAAATGTGTGGGTGTGGCTTGCGTTTTTTACAGCGAAATAATTGGATTTACAAAAACAGCTGCTGCATTTTAAAAGCAGACCGACAGTGAAAGGGGAGGAGTTAACGGATGCTCTTGCCCATGCCATCTAACTTACGTCATTTGAGGTGAATAGTAATTTCAGGGCGGAAGTGCATTTTCAGATTTTAACTGAAGATTATGAGGGCACATGAATTTTTAAAAGAAAATGACACATTGATAAGCTATTTACAATAAACGCTGCAATATTTCATGAAAAAATAAGAATAAGTAATTTTTCATTTCACTGGGACTTTAAGAACTGTGTTCCGTTTACTCTTCCTCATTTCGTGCTAAATGCAGCTGGGAAGAGGTGAGTTATGCTGAAGCTCTCACTAAAAAGAGTTACATTTTACAACACACCGCCAGACTTCTCAACAGCTTTTTTCCCCTGGCTGTGAGAGCCCTGAACTCAACTCAACCTGCCCCCCTGTGAAACACCATACAAACCCTTTTTGTGCAATTCTGAGTGTGCTACTCACAGGTGAGTGGGCCTTCAAAACACTCTCTCCTATGTGCACTAGACACTATTTATATGATCTCACAAAAGACTCAATAACATGTACTATGTTTACATGCTTTCACTACAAATCATCTTGCACAGTTCCCCAGCTGTCTGCCTAACTTACATTGTTTACAATGTTCTCCTTGCACATGTACAGTATTTATTTGTAGCATCTGCATATCGACTGTAGTATATTTAGTCACTCTCTCAGTAAATTAGTAGGTTTGTTTGTGTCTAGGTTTATTCTTGTTTTACTACTCTACTGTTGTATGTCTGTATTTATGTAACACTGTGTGAGGCACAACACTTCGTTCCACTGTGTCCCACATGTAGCAGAATGACAATAAAGCTCAACTTGAACTTGAAGAACAAATTATGGCTGTATGGTTCCATAAAGGACCTTTAACATCCATAGAGCCTTTTTGTTTTACAAAAGTTCAATTCAAGTTCAGTTCTTAAGACCATAAAAAGGTTAGAAAGATTTGTTTGAACATTCCACTGAATTGTTCTATAGAGAACCAAAACGGTTCTAAAAATGTTGGTTAGCTTTTTATAACCGCTAAGGGCATTCGCGTCGTGCCTAAAACCCCCTCAACACTCCCGTGACGGGAGTCTCCCGTTTTTGACACCAATCTCCCGCCACCCTCCCGTTTTGTTGTTTCTCCCGTGAAACTCCCGTATTTCAATCATTTCACTTTTGAAACTCCCGGACCGACGGGAACCGGAACGCGTTCACGGGGTGGCTCTGTGGCTGCTTGAGCCTCTGCCCATTTGCCCTCACAGGCTGGCGCCCTTTGGTAGGCGAAATAGAACGGTAGCCGAAGTGGAGTAGAGATTCACATCCCCGCTAAAAACTTTCTCTTATTACACCGCTAAAGGTGCGCAGATTCCACTCCGCGTTTTGCATTTAACGCTCGCTCCTCACAGTCTGTGACGACAGATCATTTCATCGATAGGTACAGTCGTGGCCAAAAGTTTTGAGAATTACACAAATATACATTTTCACAAAGTCTGCTGTCTCAGTTTTTATGATGGCGAATTGCATACTCCAGAATGTTATGAAGAGTGATCAGATGAATTGAATTTTATTGTGAAGTACCTCTTTGCCATGAAAATGAACAAAAAAAACATGTACATTGCATTTCAACCCTGCCACAAAAAGACCAGCTGACATCATGTCAGTGATTCTCTGGTTAACACAGGTGAGAGTGTTGACGAGGACAAGGCTGGAGATCACTCTGTAATGCTGATTGAATTAGAATAACAGACTGGAAGCTTTAAAAGGAGGGTGGTGCTGGAAATCATTGTTCTTCCTCTGTTAACCATGGTTACCTGCAAGGAAACATGTGCAGTCATCATTGCGTTGCACAAAAAGGGATTCACAGGCAAGGCTATTGCTGCTAGGAAGATTGCACCTACATCAACCATTTATCGGATCATCAGAAACTTCAAGGAGAGAGGTTCTATTGTTGTGAAGAAGGCTTCAGGGCACCCAAAAAAGTCCAGCAAGCACCAGGATCGTCTTCTACAGTTGATTCAGCTGCGAGATCGGGGAACCACCAGTGCAGAGCTTGCTCAGGAATGGCAGCAGGCAGGTGTGAGCGCATCTGCAAGCACAGTGAGGCGAAGACTTTTTGAGGATGGCCTGGTGTCAAGAAGGGCAGCAAAGAAGCCACTTCTCTCTAGGAAAAACATCAGGGACAGACTGATATTCTGCAAAAGGTACAGGGATTGGACTGCTGAGGACTGGGGTGAAGTCATTTTCTCTGATGAATCCCCTTTCCGATTGTTTGGGGCATCCGGAAAAAAGATTGTCCGGAGAAGAAAAGGTGAGCGCTACAATTAGTCCTGTGTCATGCCAACAGTAAATCATCCTGAGACCATTCATGTGTGGGGTTGCTTCTCAGCCAAGGGAGTGGGCTCACTCACAATTTTGCCTAAGAACACAGCCATGGAACAAAGAATGGTACAAAAACATCCTCGGAGAGCAACTTCTCCCAACCATCCAAGAACAGTTTGGTGATGAACAATGCCTTTTCCAGCATCATGGAGCACCTTGCCATAAGGCAAAAGTAATAACTAAGTGGCTCGGGGACCAAAACATCACCATTTTGAGTCCATGGCCATGCAGGAAACTCCCCAGACCTTAATCCCATTGAGAACTTGTGGTCAGTCCTCAAGAGATGGGTGGACAAACAAAAACCTACAAATTTTGGCAAACTCCAAGCATTGATTATGCAAGAATGGGCTGCCATCAGTGAGGATGTGGCCCAGAAGTTGATTGACAGCATGCCCGGGCGAATTTCAGAGGTCTTGAAAATGAAGGGTCAACACTGCAAATAATGAGTCTTTGCGTAAACTTAATGTAATTGTCTATAAAAGCCTTTGACACTTATGAAATGCTTGTAAGTATACTTCAGTATACCATATAACATCTGTCAAAAGTGAAAGTGAAAGTAGACTTAGTGAAAATTAATATTTGTGTCATTCTCATAACTTTAGGCCACAGCTGTATAGTAGAGTCTACTAGCTGTTGTTGTTGTTACACTTTCTTTGCTTTTACAAAAAATGTGTTATGAAAAGTGTTATGTTCAGCAGACAACTCTGATTAAAAACCGCTAATATAGATTTCTAATATTTCCTGTTCTGTGACCATAAGCGGTTCTTATAAATAATATGCAAACACTGTTAAATCCATCCATGTAAATAAAAAAATAAAAACGTTCTGCTAACTAATAAACAAAGTTAAAACAACCGACCAATGGGACACGTGAAGGGACAAACTGCTCGTGCTTTTTCAAACCGCATTTAGATATGTTATTTAATGTCTGATGTTGAGATCTCTGGCAAAATGTAAATGCTAAGTTAAGATGACTTTGCAGATATACCATTCATGGATTCATGGCCCTGTGAGCTGCATTAAACAGTCTCTTTGATTTACATTTAAGAATTTGACATGAAAATGATGTTATGTTAGATATAAAGTAGTTAAAGATTTAAAACGATTTTTAACAGAGGGGCCCTATTTGCCCTACACAACCAACCAGTAACCCACCCCCCGGCGGGTCTCCCGGATTTTGGTATACAGATGTTGACAGGTATGCCCTTAGTTGTTATGAAATGCACTGTAACCCAATGCTTCTGGGTGCTCCAAATGCTCCAAAGCTTATTGCTTTTATAAAACGGTTATTTCATATGCATGGCAAGGTTTCATAAAATAAAGTAAATAAAAGGATATTCATGCTATGTAATGCAGTCAGCCGTTATAAATCGGGGTATTTCATAACGGCTTAGAACTCGGCTCAGCCAATCAGAATCAAGGACCAGAACTGACTGTTTTATAATGGCAAAGTTACCGTGGCTTCATTAAAAAAAGGAATTGCCTAAAGAAATACCTGTACCAAGCCAACATGATATTACATGTTACAGCATGCATAAGTAAACCCTGTCCGGACGAAAATGACATCTGCAAAAACCAGATATCAAATGCACAACGATTTCCTAACACAATGATAGCTGAACTGGAATGCACTTACAGTTATTGACCTTTTAGATTATACAGCTCTATACAACTCTGTCTGTCACAGTAATGTTGATGTATTAAGTGTACACTTTTTGGAGTTTTCAGAAAGGATCCCCTTTCATGTGTGTTTAGCATACTGTATGGTGAATGTTTTGTCAAATTCCAATGTTAGCAAAACATTAAAGTCCGTTTTGTGGTTTTATGACCTCAAAATCAGGCCCTGGTAAAACACTGACAATACTATAGAAAGAAATTCTTGCTATGTGTGTTGCATGAAAAAAGTAAGCGCATGTATACATTTTTGCCCAAAATGTATCTGTCCATCTTGGTTCTTGACTGAAACTAAAACAGTATGTGTCATTCAAAAAAATCGAAATCGACTCAAACATATATTTGGGATTTGAAGCAAAAATTGAGAATCAATGTTACTTTTTCTTTTGTCACTGAATAAAATATGCATAAAGAGCATTATTTAAAAACAATATAAAACTTTATTTGATCATAAAGCTAAAAAGAGGGAATGAGGTGAGATATATTAGATGGAGGCTGATCAGGTATGTGCAGGAGGTAGAGGCAGGAAGAATTGGACATCAGTTGATTTCCAGGTCACAGAATGGACGACAAAGGTTGAGAATAGGGTTGACCATCAGTTGAGAACATTGACAAGCCCTGTTTAATAAAAGTGCGTTTGTGGGAGGAGTATAGCAGATGTGTCCCACACTGTGGGTGGAGCTTGTTTGAGGTTCATTTGGAGACTGCTGTGGAAGCGTCAGCTGCATCTGCTATGTTTGGTTCAGCTGAATAATGTTCAGAGTCAGAGACCGGTACAGGTATGTAATAAGTACAGGTGGCGTTGTTGCTGTGGTGTATCTGAATCTCATTTGTGGCGTTACTGGCTCGATGTCTTGATCTGTGGGTTGAAGTGTTAAAACAGTTAATGAAAAAATAGCTTATGCCATAACAGCACAACTAAAAAAATGTAACTGGGTACATGTAACGTACCTCCACCAAAGAAGGAATACCGCAGCTGTCAGGCACAAGATAACTCCTACTCCTACAGTTCCACCTATAGTTGCTAAACATAGATTAAAAAGGAACCAGTTAAAAATTGAACTGTAGTCATACAAAAATTTTTGTAGAAATTTTCAGAAAAACACCTCTGATGCAATATGCACTTACATTTGTTCATATGAGAGAAGGTTCCTTCATTATGGCTGTCTAAATAAAAAAATGTAATCTTTTAAACATCAGTCATTCAACAATTCTTTTTTAAAGCATGCTAAACCGTTGAGCTAAGCACAAACCAAAAGACATAAACCATTAATTGTATTTTCTTGTATGTTTAGCAAAAAAAGCCTTTTGACTGCTTTGTGAGCTACAGTAAAACCAAACAGTCGCCAAATAAAGCAAGCTAGAAGTATGTGAACTATGCTTGAACTAAGAAAACTATGCAGCTGTTGATAGGAGGTCAAAGATAAAAAAACACTTTAACCGGCGTAAGCACTTAGTTCAGTGTCAAAGCTGCTGTATTGCATGTGCTTTTTAGAATACCACATACAGTCATTTCTACCTGACAGATACTCTGGAGGAGAGACTTGTGGCTGGTTTTTTTGCTTTGATTCAGTAAAAAAAAAACAGGACAGTAGAAAAATAAATACCTTATGTATGTATTTGGCATATTCAGAGCTAATTCAAGCTATACATTTGATCAGTATGTATTCTCTGAAAACAAACTCATTTGTACACTGAAATGCTTTAATGTTATGCTATACCGATTGAGCTTCACAGGATAGAAATTTTGGACTGTTTTACGATTGTATGTATTGGCTGCTGCTCATTGCTGCTTCATGCTTGTCAAACACAGTGCGCGCACACACTTAAAATAATCCTTAAATTCATTTTAAGTGTCTGTGTAAAATTTACTGTAGCATCTGCAGTTCCCATGGTGTATCTCACAAGTATGCATACTAGAAGATTAAAGTTCACCCAAAAAAACAACAACCCTCAAGCTGTTCCAAATCTGTATAAATTTCTTTGTTTGGTTGTACGCATGGAAATATATTTGGAAACATGTTAGCAACTAAAAATGTTAGCACCATAGGGAGCCGCAGAGATGACAAATTTTTGTAGGCCAACCCAGAAGTTAGCGCTGCAGTGGTTCCCTCGACTGAAAGCCTATGAATATATAGACTTTTGGAAGATCGCAAAAAAATAAGCTCAGTGATTAACAAAGGTTAATTATGTTTACACGTTTTGTCTATCAAGATAATCTTTACAAATGAACACAACATTTGTTCCTTTTGAAGACGAAATACAATCGGCAGAAGTAAAAAGCTAACATGAGGCTATACTTCATGGTCGCTCGATATCAACGTCACCACCACCAAGCCTCCGACAACACTTTCAAACTTATTAAAAACGTGTTTCCTGGTAAGTAATTACTCCATGAATGAATCCCCATCTACATTTTTAGAGATTTGTGCCCATTTTGAATTTAAGAAGATTTAACATCACGTCTAACATCCCCGACAAAGGAAGTAGTCACTTTTAGCAACTTGTTAGCAACCATCTTTTTAAGACACAATAAAGGTTTAAAAAATCACGAGCGGGTTATATTTGGTTTGTTTTATGTCATAGAATAAATTGTGAAAATATTCAGAGGTTTTGTTAACCACAGACCTTATTTCAGGCGATCTACCAAAAACCCATTAAAAAACCCATAGACTTTGGGGCGAGGGAACCGGACACACGTGGATATCTGGAAAACATCTGCTCTGTAAAAACATCTGCTAAACATCTTAGAAAAAGCAGTTTTCAATACATTCTAAATCATAAACACCTTACAGACGTCTTCTAGAGGTCTATATGACATCTGAAAGGAGACGTCTCCGAGACGTATTGCAGATAAGCAAACTATGTATTGCAGATGTCTTGCAGATGTAAATGCAGGCATCAAATAGACATCTGCCAGATGGAGTGTGCTATCAGGGGAAGTCCTAAAATGCTAACTCGCTTCCAGGGTTTGCATACAAAAATATGTTATCTCTGCTGTTCCCTATTGAAGCACCATTGCTGGGGGACCATTTAAACGACTGTATAGTGTATTCTAAACTATGGCATTATTCTATACGTGTAAATTACAAAAACTAACTGTGTATCGTTGCCATCTACTGTATATCTGACAATTTGAATAAAAATAATCTGGAAACAATATCCTTAATTCAGATTAAAAGATCTAAATTACAACAATTATTTCAATTTACAGTCATTGATACATACCTCTTAAGGTTTCTGAGGTTGTTGTCTTTGATGATGTATTGACTCCTAATGAAAAATTGAGAGAAAGAGAGAATTAGTGAAGACAGTTGAATAATGATTATTTTTAGAGAGAAAAGAAATGGCATAAATATTGTGACACCCAGCAACTTTCTGAACCGTAGAACACCAGTCACCTTAGAACTTTTGAGTTGTTATCTTTTAGTATAGCAAGGAGAAGGTATAAAAAAACAATCTTAAAAATTATGTTAAAATCATAGTTAAGAGTCTTCAGTGTAGTGTTCTTTTTACGAACAGTTAATATTAAATAGGTTATGTCATGTCATTCCCAAACAGTTAACATCCCACTCATGATATAAGGTTGTTTTGATGAGGTCTACTGACATGTAACAGGAAATAAGATCTTGTAAAAGCTTGTCAAAGTCTGTTTTGCATCTTGTTTTGCCTCAGTGTTTTTGCCTTCATGTTCAAGCATGAGCTTTGTTCGTCAAGGCCTCCACACACAAATCCTCATTGTCACCATATACAAAATATTTCAATTATTTTTGGAGATAATAACATTTGGAGAGCAACAGAGAGAATTGGCATGCAATGGAATTAAAGGAGAATATTAAGTATTAGAATGTTAAATAAAGTGTTAAATTAACCAAGATGGAGCTGTGAATATAAAAGATATACATAATAATAACAAATAATAAATGTGTCATCATTTACTCATGAAGCTTCCAAACTTGTACAAACTTGACTTTTTTATACTGTACATAGCGTTTTAAAATGGCAAGTTTGAATATGCAAACAATAAAATGAGGTTTGAAGATCGATTTGTGAGCCTCTGGTCAATGGTAACAATCCTGGGGCCGGATTCACAAAAGTGTTCTTAAGACAAAATAAAATATTGTTCACCTAAAAATGAAAATTCTGCCATCCTTTACTCATGTAATTTCATACCTGTATAAATTAATTTGTTCTGATGAACACAGAGAAAGATATTTGGAAAAAGGTTACTAATTTTCAGTTCCGGGCATCATTGACGACCATAGTAGGAAAAATTAAATGGTAGACAATGGTGCCCCAGAACTGTTTGTTATTTTTAATTCTTCAAAAAATATTTTGTGTTTAACAGAACAAAAAAGTAAAAAAAATCCCACTATGGTAGTGGATGATGTCCCAGAACTGAAAATTGCTAACCTTCTTCCAAATATCGTTCTTTGTGTTCAACAAAACGAACGAACTTATACAGGTTTGAAACAACCTGAGGGTGAATAATTGATGACAGAATTTTTTGGTGAACTGTCTCTTTAAGATAAATTATAGGAAGTTCGTAAGAATGTTCCTTCTTAAGAAGTTCTCAAATATTCTTTGAAGATTATCTTCATTTTTTCGAAAGAATAAAATGACATATACTTTGTAAATCAATCTTTAGGAACTTTAAAGGAAAATTAGGAACTGTCTTAAGTTTTTTTTTCCGTAAATACAAAACATTCTTAACTTTATTTTTAAATTCGAATTTAAGAAAAAATATGGCAGTTAAGAAGAATTTTGTTCTTAAGAATGTTTTGTGAATCCGGCCCCTGGTTCTGGAGGGCCATAGTCCTGCACAGTTAATTCTGCGGTCACGTAGGTCATCGTAATTACCGTTGTCTCGATATGAAAGAATGTGACGTCCTACTCGAAGCTGCCACATCTTTGGACCGGGGACTATTGATTTCTATAGCAAAAACAGACGTAGCCCTCAGAAAAGTCCCAGCCCAAAAGCTGTAAAAGGATGTGAACGCTTTTTTACACATTGAAATCATGTAATTACGTTATGTTGTGAACACACCTCTTATCAAGATTAGGATTTCTTTAATATTACAGGCAGGTGTGTCTGATTAGGGAACCACTTAACTTTATCCTAGTGTCCCAATTTGCCAAATTCCATACTATACTGCATGCAAAAATCAGTATGCAAAATGAGCAAAATGTTCGAAACCTTAGTACAGAAGATAATGCAAAAGTGTACGCCATACTGGGTTAACACCCTGCTTTTCCAGTCAGGGAAAGTTTTCCCCATGCCGACACCGCGCCACGCCCCCAGCTATGACTAGACACCGACCAAGTCAATAAAGACTGGCCCTGCGTCCGAAATCGCCTACTTCCATACTATATAGTATACATAAATAAGTATGAGTCACGAATAGTATGTCTGAAACCTCAGTATGCAAAAAAAAACAGTAGGTGAGAAATACCCGGATGGTCTACTTAACAACGTTGTTGTTGTTAATACGTCACATAAAACATGGCGGATACAGTATGTCCAAAATGTATTCATACTACTCCCACTCATACTACATAGAACGTACTGTTTTAACGGCCGATAGGTAGGTACTTATTAAAATTCAGTACATACTGTCACAGTATGCGATTTCGGACGTAGCAATAGTACTGTTCCAATATAGTGCTGCAGTGGCCTCAAGGTTATGACATCATAGTTGTTTATTACAGATCAATGGATGGAACTGAACTCTGCAGGACAGTTGCCCTCCACATACTTTCATTTCTGTCTGAAGATTTCTCATGAGTTCTTCTTTTCAAAGACGTTATACAGGTTTGGAACGTGTGTAGGTAATTAATGACAGAATTTTCATTTTCAGCCATTTAGCCCCCTTCAGATCAGCCCATCACAGTTAATGGCTTCACCTGTTGTTGTAGTCAACGATTCTGATTGTGTTGGTGATGACTTTGCTGTCAGATTTTGTCTGCTTGTGCACATGCTGGATATTGAAGAGGGAACCTCATTGGTTGTTGTAATCGACTCTGTTTCTTTTGTTGTCGTCTTCAGAGTTGTTAGGGTGGTAGTTGTTCTTGTTTCAGATGTAGTAATTTCATTCGTTGCTCCAAAAGCTGTTGCTAAAGTGTGTAATTAACGTTGGTGTGAGCCAAAAGAAAACTAACATATGGATGCATAGAAAGACAACTATATCATTACCTGCTGTTGGCATGCTTGTTCCGGGAATTCTAGAAGTCTGTGCTCTTTCTTTGGTGGATGTTGTGAAATTCTGCTCAGTTTTGGGGGGATCTGTTGATACTAATAAATAAAACAGGACATTTTAGCCCAAACATTTATTTTGGAAATAGGCTGCATCCCAAACTATTACAATTATCAACGGTAGTATACTGTAATTTAATTAATTTTGCTTGTAATATCCGCTCTGTATATTATCAGTTTACTTTGTCATTTTGTAAAACTGTAATTTATGGTAATTTTACTGGAATCTGCCTCCAAACAAATTTTTTTTGAGGGCATACTATAAGTATGAGAATTGGGATACAGCCATTAACTGCTGTGTACTGGAATGGTTTTTTGTAGGCAGATAAATAGTATACCAGTTGTATGCGGGTATAAAACTGGTATACAACTGGATGTAAAAGATTCATACTCTTATTTTATAATAATAATGTTAAATTTCTATTACCCAACTGAATGTAAAAGATGGTGGTTGAACTGAAAGTGACATGACGTGTGGCCTCCCATACTCAGAATTTATGCTCTGTATTTCATCCATACAAGTGCACACAGACAGCAGTAAGTAACAAGCATACCATGAACACACACCCGGAGCAGTGGCCAAACATGAGACTCGAACCTCCAACCTTTGGGTTACAAGTCCGACTCTAAACATTAGCCCACTACTGCCCCCATTACTGCCCCACGACTGCCATTACTGCCCCATGACTGCCCCCACTACTGCCCCACGACTGCCCCCACTACTGCCCCACGACTGGTTAGTTAAAATGAGGAAACTGGTACTTACTTATTGGCTTCTTGGGATCACCTACAAGGCAGAAATGTAAAATTGTGCATATTAATCACATGCTATTTGTTAGGATGTAACAATATAGTTCCATAAGAAATCAGTAAGTGGTGCTTGGTCCTGCAAAAGTCAACACAACAATGCAGAGGGTGTTGTGGATGGTTGCGAAGGCATGTAATGCGGTTTCTTAGGTGTCCTAAAAATAATGTGTTTACATGTTATTATTCAGCTACTAGGGTGCCTTGGGTGGTTGCTAACAAAAATCAAAAGACCCATCCCTAGAAAATCTCTACAATATTCTGGGCCTAAATATTAGCTGTGGAAACCAATTGTACGTGGATTATTTTGCCAGTTTTAGAGAAAGAAGCTTGTTCCGTTACCAAACCCTAACATTGAGCAATAGTAATAGCAATGCCTGCACTATAGCTAGCCAAGCACCACTACTCGTACACATACAGTATTTATACATATTGTTCAGTCATGTATCTATGTGTAACCATAAAGGCCCTTACGTATGCACTGAAGTGGAAGTCTGGTTTGGGTCCAGGTTGGTTTGCCGTTTTCTTCAATGCAGCGGAAGAGATTGGATGTTCCTGACTTCCTCACATAGCCATCCGTACAGTTAATGCGAATCCTATCATTAACAGGATAGGTCGATGTAACAGGCATTGCATTGTCTATCTGAGGCGAGGAATCACACACACCTAAGACAAAGTGGAGAAATGTCACAAAAGCATAGCACACAGAATGCCCTTCTGCTCGCATTCAAACCTTCTGGTCCCAAGGGTAAATATCCTTACACTTTTAAAGGGTTTTAAAAGTCTCAGAGTTCTATAGGAATCATCCCACTCTGCAAAAAACTAGTACATTTTATATATCATCTGTTGTCTTTTCTCCCACGGTACCCCAACATTTCTGCAAAATCCATGGCAACGCACAATTATAACGCATCAAATCTGTTCTAAAATGTGGAACAAAGTTACATACAGAACAATGGTATGGAATGAGGAAAGAGAGGGAACACTTTTCTTGTATTCTTTGACATGCAATATATTCATCCACAACACATATTCAGGAACAAAATACCAGGAAATTTGTGTTTTTCTCATTATTTTGCACAAGTCTTATTCTGTGACTGGTTACCATGTAATGTTTTCATATTTCCATTGGCAACAAGCTTACATTCGGATGACAGGAAATCGTTGAGATGCTGGGCAGTAGGCCTACAGATGTCACAATCTGTTGCAATAATTCATCACAATGAAGCATGCATGGTGTTACAGAGCATGCAGCTTACAAAGTTGTGGGTTCAATTCCAGAATACACACTGTCTGATAAAACGCAAGCCTTAAATCATTATTTATATATATATATATACACTCACCTAAAGGATTATTAGGAACACCTGTTCAATTTCTCATTAATGCAATTATCTAATCAACCAATCACATGGCAGTTGCTTCAATGCATTTAGGGGTGTGGTCCTGGTCAAGACAATCTCCTGAACTCCAAACTGAATGTCAGAATGGGAAAGAAAGGTGATTTAAGCAATTTTGAGCGTGGCATGGTTGTTGGTGCCAGACGGGCCGGTCTGAGTATTTCACAATCTGCTCAGTTACTGGGATTTTCACGCACAACCATTTCTAGGGTTTACAAAGAATGGTGTGAAAAGGGAAAAACATCCAGTATGCGGCAGTCCTGTGGGCGAAAATGCCTTGTTGATGCTAGAGGTCAGAGGAGAATGGGCCGACTGATTCAAGCTGATAGAAGAGCAACTTTGACTGAAATAACCACTCGTTACAACCGAGGTATGCAGCAAAGCATTTGTGAAGCCACAACAAAATACTTTTTGGAGAGAGTAATTTGTACAGTAATCTAATTACACTATTGAATATGTAATTAGTAACTAGTAATTAATTACTTTTTCAGAGTAACAGCCAACACTGATTTTAACTGGTTAACTGGTTGTTCACAGAGTTTACCCAGCATTGTTTATTAAGAACCATTTATGCTTTATTTCATTAAGGGAGCATTTAACTAAAGGAAGAGGATGTAGATCATTGTAATAAATTATCATTTAAATATGTTGTATTAAAATGTACTGGGCTCTTTAAGAAAGTAAGCCTGTTTTCTGTTTCCTGTGTTACCGTGCGAGGTCACCTGTATGTAGTGTGTATGTGCTGAGGTGCTACAGCACGTGTTAATAAAGAACCTACAGTTGAGAGTACTGTATGTTCGGGGGTCATTGTGCGTTAATCTGGGACACACAACACCCCTAGTGGCAACTCCTTAGCACTTGAGAGACCTCTCGAGCTGTCTTAAATAATTGGGAGAGTATGAGTGATTCTTAGCTTTAAGAAATTTGATAACTTGCTTTTATATTTAAGTTTGGAAGTAGGAGTAAATGTCATGATGTCTCAGCACGTAAGACTAAAATGGCACTTTGAGAAGCTTGATAAATACGGGCCCAGGACTTTACTTCCAGCTTCCTGGATCAAATTCCGCAAAGAACAAACAAAAGTGTTTGATTTGAATTTTTGGCTATTTCTCAACATGCATTATGAAATAAAACAGGCTGACAACACTGCTGAAAGAATGCAAAAAGAAAGAAAAAAACTGTCAAAATAAAAGGCAACAGTTTATTTTACAATCCTGTTCTACATGTACATACCATACATACAGGTGCTGGTAATATAATTAGAATATCATCAAAAAGTTTATTTATTTCACTAATTCCATTCAAAAAGTGAAACTTGTATATTATATTCATTCATTACACACAGACCGATATATTTCAAATGTTTATTTCTTTTAATTTGATGATTATAACTGACAACTAATGAAAATCCCAAATTCAGTGCCAAAGCTACCAGTACCTGGTTTAAGGACCATGGTATCCCTGTTCTTAATTGGCCAGCAAACTCGCCTGACCTTAACCCCATAGAAAATCTATGGGGTATTGTGAAGAGGAAGATGCGTTATGCCAGACCCAACAATGCAGAAGAGCTGAAGGCCACTATCAGAGCAACCTGGGCTCTCATAACACCT
>NW_026634316.1:0-57935 GCF_024868665.1 Triplophysa rosa | reverse complement strand
CGCACAACCTTGAGGCAGATGGGCTACAACAGCAGAAGACCCCACCGGGTACCACTCATCTCCACTACAAATAGGAAAAAGAGGCTACAATTTGCACGAGCTCACCAAAATTGGACAGTTGAAGACTGGAAAAATGTTGCCTGGTCTGATGAGTCTCGATTTCTGTTGAGACATTCAAATGGTAGAGTCAGAATTTGGCGTAAACAGAATGAGAACATGGATCCATCATGCCTTGTTACCACTGTGCAGGCTGGTGGTGGTGGTGTAATGGTGTGGGGGATGTTTTCTTGGCACACTTTAGGCCCCTTAGTGCCAATTGGGCATCGTTTAAATGCCACGGCCTACCTGAGCATTGTTTCTGACCATGTCCATCCCTTTATGACCACCATGTGAGCAGTGCCACAGACTGATCGACTCCATGCCACGCCGCATTGCTGCAGTAATTCAGGCAAAAGGAGCCCCAACTAAGTATTGAGTGCTGTACATGCTCATACTTTTCATGTTCATACTTTTCAGTTGGCCAAGATTTCTAAAAATCCTTTCTTTGTATTGGTCTTAAGTAATATTCTAATTTTCTGAGATACTGAATTTGGGATTTTCATTAGTTGTCAGTTATAATCATCAAATTAAAAGAAATAAACATTTGAAATATATCAGTCTGTGTGTAATGAATGAATATAATATACAAGTTTCACTTTTTGAATGGAATTAGTGAAATAAATCAACTTTTTGATGATATTCTAATTATATGACCAGCACCTGTACAGTCACTGTCCGGGTAGTAGGTAGCTATGAACCATAATCCTGTACCTAAACATATCCCTATTGCCCTATGTGAAAGAACATTTGGTTACAAGTAATTTTGGTTCCAAGTAATGTGTACTGTAAGTACACAGTTGCACTGTAAACTAACATGCAAACAATTAAACGGTGTAAAAATGTCTAAAAAATAAACGCGTAAATAGTTTTATTTTAATACATTTATTTGTTTATTTTTGTTAATGTTACAGAAATGTGACGTAGCGGTTAATCATTTAAAATCTTATTCACAAAATAGAGCAAATTTACTACATTTTATATTACTTGTTGTAGATGTTAAAGGTTCAGCCCTTTAAGCTTACTAGAACTTTTCACTATGAATGCACAGGGCTAGAAATGGGGTGGGGGACGCAAAATGTTGAGGATTTACATCTTTAATCCGTGTAAATGCATCCAAACCCCATTTTCTCCATCTACTGCAAAAAAATGAATGTCTTTCTAATTTATTTTTGTTTCGTTCTCTAATACAAATAACTAAAAATTCTTAAATCAAGATACATTTTCTTCACAAAGGAGATATGAGGTGTTGTTTTATGAAAGAAAATATAAGAATGAAGATTATGTTTAAAACAGGCAAAAAACTAAATTATATAAATTATACCATTCATTATAGCGGAGAAAATAAATGATGAAAAACAGCTAGCACATAGCAGTGGTCAAATTTCGCGTATAGGTCTCAGAGGGCAAAATCATATTTCATTGAAAAGCATTAAAGAGCCCGAGAGTTGCTTGAGCGTTTACGCTTTCTGCTGCAGACAAATTTAGGTTTCATGAAAGGAATACGATTTTTTCCAATATATAAAAGACAGCTTAATGAACTACCTTATATTTTGCATTTATCAGTACAGTAGCGTATACGTGGTTTCGTTTTCCACACGTAGACACTTAGGCAAGCAGTATACGTTAATTTTATTAATTATAACGCCGTAAATTCAACATGTCCTATACATTCACACCGTTTTGCTTCACGTCATGTGAAGAAGACATGAACGCAATGTTTTAATTCAGTAACGCGCACAAACTTACCGTTCGCTCCTGCAATATTATGATGATATTCGGCCGTCGCGAAAATAAATATAATCAGCACATGCATGTCAACTTCTCCCGGAACGTTCAGATGGAAATTTCGCAGAAAGATGCGACATTTGTATCCGTGTGAAGGGAAACGCCACTTTGAGCTCACACCACCTTTCGCTTTCACTTGAGGTGCGTCCTTGAAGAAGACCAAACTTGCACTTCCTGAAGGAAACACAAAGCAAAACAGCAAGATTAAAGTCGTAGCTTAACTTTTATTTTCATTTCATGCTTTGGTTCTGTGTAAATAAAAAGAGCCGCTCTGCCGATAGCTACGCTTCGCATATAGGTTGCAAGGTTGTGGTTTAGATATGTGGTTTAGTTCTGTTGAACACAACGAAAGATGTTTTTTTACTATGGTAGTCAATGATGTCTCAGAAATGTCAGTTGCTAACATTTTTCCTAATATCTTTCTTTGTGTTCATCAGAACAATGAAATGTATACAGGTTTGGAACTATACCTTTAATGGTTCTATTTGTTCTCATCTGCCAATATTCCATCAACATTATACCCAACACATTACGAGCATAGTTTCCAGGAGTCTGATGGCTGGAATACACTACAAGATTTATAAAATCTGAACAGATTTTTTTTAATTAGACATCATACACTTGCAGACTTTTGGAAAGTTTCAGATAGAAACACACTAACTGATCAAATCTGCAGACTGAAAATGTGGGCAAAATCTGAGCAAACGTCTTGTAGTGTATTATAGCCTTAAGTCAAATTTGTCTAAACACGATTTGTTTAATATTATACAATATTACACAATATCTGTACAATAGTTGCCTTCAATGCCCCCTCAGTTTAGATTAAACCAAAATATGAGGCGTATCTATGGTAAAAAAATGGACAAGTAAACCTTTAAATGTGCCATTAGCCAATAGCCATGTCAGTTTTTTGGCACAACTGTACACACATTACATCAGTAACTGCACAGAACAATCAATAAATCTTGGATTTGACGGTTGCATATTAAAAAACTTCTGAAAAAATCTTTCTATGAAAATATTTGGGGAACATGCTTATACATGACAACTTTTCTTCAGTCTTTCAGATATAAACTTTGCGTGACACAGAAGCACATCTAAATGTCACCTAATACAGGTACAAAAAATCTCAGATTTAAAAGAATTTGGAAGTAAACACCATTGTACACTTCACTCCTATTAATAACTCCTGGATACAACAGTCAGAGAAACAGTTTTGTTTCTAAATGAAAAAAATATTGAAAACTTTTACAGACATTTACAGATATTGCAGTAACTTAAATAATAGTTAGACATGTGTTTTGTAGGACTATGTTTGCGGTAGATCTATATTAAGTACTTCTATACTGATATATCAGTAATGTATTTCCTGGAACTTGACCTTTTGTAACTTATATAACAGCACCTTTGTAGCTGGGTCACACTATACCTGCCCACGCTGTGTCTTGGGCCAAATGACGCATCTTAATTGAAATTTTATCATATACTTGACTTCAGGTTGTTCACCTATGCCAGAGATCTGCAACAAAATTAGATTCTAACACTTGGTTTTTGAAAAGTCCCATGACGGTCAATGACTTAATGGAGAAAATGAAAATAGAAGGCCACTTTTAAATTTCCTCTTTATCTTTCCTGTTTCTATATATTTAATGCATGTAACACCAACCAACACACACGACTACACACTTTGCTATTTATGACAATTATTTTTGAATTTAACCCACTAAATTCTAATTATAACATTCAGTGGGTTTTTTTGATAATGCGATGACCATGGTAACGCAGCAAAACAAGTCAATAGTCTAATAGACAATAGTAGCTATGATAGGGTCATTTACATTCAACCAACGCCAACAAACACTGTTTCTAAAAAATGCAAATTTGGAATGTTTAAAAGTCAGATTTTTCATTCTGCGCTAATGTTCAGCCAGACATGAGAGCTTAAATTGGCCACTGTTGCTGTGCCATTAAATTTTAGCAAAAATTGCTTAGTTCTGTGCTGTCTGTGGAAGACCTGATTTAAGTTTTTAGGGTCCATAAGAATATAATTCCTTCATCAAATTGCTGTCTTTGATCCACCATCTTGTTTCACCAATAAGGGCGAGGAATCATTGAGGGTTCTGTTTTGTTTTGTCATGCCTAGTTTCATGGCCTTCGTAGTCTTCTCATGTTACCCCGTCCTCATTGTATCCAGGTGTGTTTTGTTTCCCATGATTGTCATATGTATATCCAGGGATGCACATAAGTGGTGCGCAGGTGCGCATGCGCGACCAAAATTAAAAATGCTCTATGTAAATAAGTTTAGAACGCTCATTTGCGCACTGACATGGTTGAAACCTTTTGATGCACAATCACTGTTTTAGACCGATTAAATGTAATACTGGATAAGATTTCCGTTTGTACTGAATGCTGCCAAATCTACTGATATCTCGTTTGTTCCCGGTGATAAACGGGACCTGGGTGTAAATGATGAAAAGCGGAGTATTGGTAGCTCCGCCTTTGTTGGTTCTACTTTCGTTACTAGAGAAGCACGCGCTGCCTCTGTGAATGTCTGGAACTGCGCTGCACGTCTACCAAAACACCGCTTCTCTTAAACTCTCTAAAAGGACAAGCTGTGTAAACTTGACACTTGCACGCAGCTTGTGTTTCTCTATGCCATACTCGATCCTAGCTCCGCACCGCAAGTCTCCATGTGCGTTCGCAAGTGCACTTCCCAGCAACCTGACAAAAACCAAAAAGGTTGTCGTTTTAGGTTTCAAAATTGGTGTTGAAAATTAATATTTACTAATGTAAAAAGAAAAACAAGAAATACATTATCATTGTATTTTAAGTGTACTTTAAAGTAATATAAATATAGTATTATCCCACTTTATTATTTTGTTTATTGTTCATTAAAAAGTAACTACTTTTTTACTTTTATTTTTAATAGGTAAATATAATTTGTCACACTATGTGCAATGTGAGCACCAAACCGAATCTCCAGGTGCTCTTTTGAGAACCAGATAGAAAAACTTATGTGCACCCCTGTGTATATCTATATCCCTCATGTTGCAATTGTCTCTTTTCTAGCTTTGTTCAGTCTTTTGCAGGCGAGTCTCGTGTTTGCCAAGTTGAGGTCAAGTCTTTTTGTTTGTTTCGTTAAAGGGGTCTAAAACGAATATTATCGTTTGTTTTAGGTGTAATGCAATGCGTATACACGATTTAAGGTTAAAAAACGCTGTATTTTCCACATACCGTGCATGTTTGTATCTCCTCTTTGCCCCGCCTCTCTGAAACACGCAGATTTTTTACAAAGCACAACGCTCTGAAAAGCGAGGTGTGCTATGATTGGCCAGTTATCCAGTGCGTAGTGATTGGTCGAATACTGCAATCGTGTGACGGAAATGGCCCACAGGGGGCCCCAGTTTAGACAAAATCAGCATTAAAGAATTTTTTTTATTCATTGTCCATTTTGTGTTCAATAAACACTTTTCCGGTTAATATCAAGCTCTGAAATATTTTATTGGGTAGACATTTTCAGTTTTTGTGAGCAGGAGGGGGGGCTTTGAATATTATTGAATAAAATGGGGGCTTTGGAGTCAAAAAGGTTGAGAACCGCTGCGCTGCACTTATTTATTTACACTCAGTGCCCCAAAAATCGGGGGCAAATCCTATTTTTATGAACTATTAGGTGGCCCTATCTTAAAACAATTATATAATATAAAAATGAGGTGTAAAATTGCCCTTCTTTTGTTTATTTTAAAAATATCACAAAATTATTTTAAGTTCTATTGATGCCCCTCATGTTGGCGACAAGGTTAAAGATAAAACATCTCTAAAAAAAACACTTTAAAGACTTTCAGATCATAATCGTGCTATTTTAGGAAAGTATTTAACAAGAACTTGAAAGCACCAGCAAGCGTGCTGTTTAACAAGATCTTCATATTTATTTATTTAAAAAAATAACAAACATGCACAAATTACATTGCCAACAAAATTCTAAATTTAGTTTTCAAACAAAATTGCTCTATATTCTGTACAGAATATGCGTCCTGTCATGACGCGTGTTTGGCCACTGCTGATGACGTCATCGGCTTGCGACATAGCCGCAGCGCTCTCGTAGCATGTTGCGCTAACCTACAGTGCAAACATTTGTTTCGATTAAAGGTATGTTCATATCATATTTGACATTTAAGAATTTTAAGTGCGTTCATTACTAAACAATGACACGTAGCTTCAAGTAATACGGTGCAATAAGCTTGCCCACTCCCAGAGAACTGCGAATGTAAACGACGTTAGATTTAATGATAATCGTACTGCATTGTTATATGTGTATTTTCATATAGTTTTAGTATGCATCTTTTAACACCTGCTAAAGTAGATGAATGTGATTTTTATTTCACATACACGTAGACCTAAGTAACGTTACATTTATGCTGTACAGAATTTTTACAGCCTATCATGCTTGGAGTGCATGTTTTTATGTGTGTAAAATCAGTTACAGTAAAATGTATACATTTGACAGGGGATTTTTATGTATATTGTATGTATTTCAGTATTTTTGAGTGTGAAAGAGATATAATGTCTTTATACGACGATCTGGGAGTCGCAACCAGCGACACCAAAACAGAAGGATGGTCGAAAAACTTCAAACTGCTTCAGTCTCAACTGAAAGTGAAGAAAGCTGCACTGACACAAGCAAAGGTTGGTGTCATTTTTTATGTTATCATTCGTAATAATGTATATTATTAATACATTACAGTAGGCACGTTTCTTACGTACTGGACGTTTGATTCATAAGAGTGAAGAAGAATTTTTCCGTTTGTAAAAGATAAACATTGTTTTGCAGACTCAGAGGACGAGGCAGTCTAATGTTTTGGCCCCAGTTATTGATCTAAAGAGAGGAAGTACATCAGATGACAGACAGATCTCTGATACACCTCCACACATCGCTGCTGGAGTGAAGGTAAAAAGTGTATGAAATATTAATGCCATGTAGGGTGCTAAACAAACTTTTTGTCATATCTGCCACCAGTGAGTAATTTGACTATGTGCGGTTGTGCCTGTGTTAGGACTCTGTGTCTGGTGGCTTTTCATCGGGTGAGGTGCTGATCCCATTGGCTGATGAGTATGACCCCATGTTCCCCAACGACTATGAGAAAGTGGTTAAGAGACATCGAGAGGAACGACAGAAACAGAGAGAACAGGAGCGACAGAAAGAGATTGAGGAGAGAGAGAAGTATGTGGCATTAATACTCAAAGTGATAGCTCACTCAAAGACTGAAACCTCACATTGTTCCAAACCGTTTCTTCTTCTTAAAAACACGTTTTCCTTTAATTATGTTGTCTTCCAACGTGTGTTCACGACTTGCTGTGCTTGTGTTCACTACTCTCTGGATGGGTTAAATGCAGAGGTCATATTTCGGGTATGGGTCACCATATCTGACTTAGGGCTGTCACGATTATGAAATTTGACTGACGATTAATTGTCTAATAAATCATTGCGATTATGACGATTAATTGTCTGTTTTAGGGCTTTGACGATTATGACAATTAATTGTCTGTTTTTGAGCTATGACATTTAATTCTCATACATTTTTTATTCAGCGATGAAACGACCATATTGTTCTGAATACAAGACTATGTTTTTTTCTTGGAAATACATAGGAAAAAATTGGGTCATCATATATTTAAGGTTTAGGCTTTTACCTGTCAATAATACAACCGCCAAATACTTGTAAATGAAGTAAATTGATCAGGGGTGAATTGAAGCCACCATTAAAATGCTATCAGTCATAGAAAAGTTTCTAGTCTGTTTTTTTCTCACTTTGCAAGACTACAATAAAATTTTACTTGTGTGTTAATGAAATTTTGGTAGACTGGTTTTCACACTGAGATTTGCTTAAATAATATTTAATTGTACTGCAGGTAATTTGTATATGTTTTTTTTTTTAAGTGATTGTGTTTTGGTGGTACATCTTACAAGTACTGTATTACCATGCTTTAGTAAATATATACACTAAAATATGCAATATGCAGATGCACTACAGCTCCCCCTAGTGTCTTCTATAGAGATGTGCAATAATTGCGATGATCTGAAACCATCGTGATGAGACGATTATTTAATAATCGTGACAGCCCTAATCTGACTAATAGGTCACTTTCACTTTCCATGTGATGAACACTACATAGTTCACTAAATGAGAAAAGAGTACATTTCGAGTGCTACGATCAACACTATACACAGATGTTCCATATATGTGTTGTGTTAATGATAAAGCACTTGCAGGTAATTCAAATCTCAAAGTACAGATTTAAATCTTAAAAATGAATTTGATTTGGTTGATGTGATTTAGGAAACGTAAAGAGAGGCATGACGGAGGAGGTGGAGCTCCCAGTGGATTTTCACGTTTCCCAACGGAGGGCGATTCAGACGAGGATGAAGAGTATGAAAGAGAAAAGAGGAAGAGGAGTGGGTGTCCTTATTTTTTCCATTTCTTACTTGATTTCTTTCTCATAATTATATTGGTCATTTGTGTGTTCAATCATGTCATGTCTTGTCTGGTACACAGGTGTGGGTGGAGCTGCCATTGCCCCTCCCACGTCACTGATGGAGCAAAACTGTGAGTAAACCTTTATGCTCTTTCATTATTTTGTGTAGGTGGACTGTGTCTTTCTGACTGTATTTCATTTTTGAAATGTGAAAATTGTTTTTTTTACTAATGCGTGGTAACGATGGTTGCCAGAATGTGTTGTCGGTGTATCAAAACTAGGTCGCAGTATTGCATTCTTTAATCAGGATTTGGGATTGAAAGGGAACAAACATTGCGTATTTGTTTCTGCAACAGCATCGTTCTCATATGAAGATGATGGTCGCCAGCGGTCGAAAGCAGCGATACCACCTCCCGTGTTTGAGGATTCTGACAGACCCCGATCTCCACCGGGACCCACCAATACATTCCTGGCCAACATGGGGTGAGAGCGTATTTGTAGAATTGTAGAGTTGCAGAATTTGGGTTTAACTAAAGAGTCTCAATGTAAACAAAACATTTATATAACAGAGTTTTCGATTTTTGGATGTTGTCCAGAGGTTGTGAAATGTAGTGTGTTGCATTAACTCTTATGCAATGCTCATGTGTGATTGTCTTACAGGGGTACAGTGGCTCATAAAATCATGCAGAAGTATGGATTCCGGGAAGGGCAGGGCCTGGGGAAACATGAGCAAGGTTTGAGCACAGCGCTCTCGGTGGAGAAAACCAGCAAGCGGGGGGGAAAAATCATTGTTGGAGACTCGGCAGAAAAGAGTGAGATCACACACACTGACACACACAAAACCCACATGCAAGCCCACATTCTTGGTTTCTTCCTTTTCGTTGATTTTTTTACTATTTAGTTTTAATGCTTTTTTTTATGTCTTCATGTCTGTCATATTTGCTCAATCATTTGCATGACTTTGTTCATTCATGTTTATGTGTGTTTCAGCGGCAGGATCAAGTCAGAATGTGGTTGATCCACACGGATCAGGGGCATCAGGTTTGGCTTTGTTCTTTGTTTTCCATTTCAGTATTACAACATCGATTGTTTGTTCTTTTGGCATCTATTTATTTTAGTTTGTTATATCATGATCACCAACATGAATTCGCCGATGCTCTAACTTCAGTCAATACCACAGACACATATGTAACAGTAGCTAGCTTTCCTAAAAAGGGCTAATAAAAGTCACACAATCAATGATGATTGAAGATTTAGTGATAATGATGAATACAAATTTTTGTATGTTTATTTCAAAAGCGGACGCATCAAAGAAAAACGAAGCCAACCCCCTTACAGAGATTCTCAAGTGTCCTACCAAAGTGGTGTTGCTGCGGGTAAACTGTTTGTCTTATAATATAAGAAATATAGATATATAAAGGTTTCAGGATGGCCATACGCTATGGTTTAACAGTAGTGAAGTATTTAATAACTGACTTGCATCTGAACGCTACAATTGAATGAAAGGATCAATTTCCAATTGACATATCACCTTACTATTTATAATTTACAGGTCAGTACAGTGACTAAATCTGTACTTAATGTGATGTCTGTATAACTATGTAGAATAGAATAGAACAATATGACAGGGTTTTTCCTGGCAGTGGGTGGGGTGGTGCCATCCTGATCTTGTACACACACACACACACACACACACACGCGCGTAGGCCTACAGTACCTTTAAGTGGATTAACCAAAGTGACTTCGAGTTTGACATTATAAAATTTCTAATAAAATTAGATAAAAATGACAATTATTATATAAAACATTACTTTTATTCAACCAAACAGATATGTTTTTTTATCAAATAAAGCTTTTTTATCATTTCAACTAACTTTTCAGCCCACAATAGCCAACTGAATTAACCAGTCTTCTAAATGAGCAAAGCTCATTCACATCTTGCATTCTCTGTGGTTCACTTTAAATGATTCAAGGATCTCTTATATTCGCTAGTGACTGAAAAGTTCGATAGTTTAAATGAATCGGTTCAAATGAGTCGTTCGTGTGCGAGTCGTTCTGAACGCAATGCGCGTTCATACTGGCGAACTCGCTGTGTACAATATACGCTGATTCAACGATCCAACTGCACAGCTAAAGACATTACAGTGATGTACGTCATGTTAATTTAATCAATTTCAAGAAATTAAACGTACTTGGATGCAAAACAAACAGCCGTGAAACACAGGCTGGCTCTTGTTCTGCAACTCTTTTTAGCGGCTCAGTGTGCTGATAACGAAACAGCGCCTTCACTGTGGCGTAATGTCGCAACTGCAGTTACAAATGACTTAAAATGCACGCAGCATTCCTTGTGAAGACTCGCAACATAATTTTGGCGAGAGCCTGAGGCGGCACGACGCCTCCAATTTCTCTATGCAGGAAAAACCCTGTATGAGCAAAGAAAAATACAACACAAGTGTTTAAAATTCTGACCTGGTTGTTTGTAATATGTGATGCAGCTAATATTAGGGACACTTTAGCAGAAACAACTTGTTGGAAGTCATGTAGACTAGTGTTAAATGCATCTTTACATCAAAACTGTGTTTGCGCAGAACATGGTTGGAAGGGGAGAGGTGGATGAAGACCTTGAAGCCGAGACTAAAGAAGAGTGCGAAAAATATGGCAAGGTTATCAAGTGTGTCATCTTTGAGGTAAGTGGCTTGTCTTGTATGCAAATACAGAACTTGTCATTTGCTGATGCTGAGACTTGTATGTTTGACTTAAATTCAAGATCGCCGGTGTGTTAGAGGAGGAGGCCGTCCGCATTTTCCTGGAGTTTGAGCGGGTCGAATCGGCCATTAAAGGTAAGCAGTTAAAGGACTCACTTTGAGAGTGAATGTGTGTGCTGGTGGTCTTTATTTCTCACTTTTTAAAGAAGGTAAGTGTGTAAGGACCATCCCTTAAGTGTTCCATCACCTGACTGGTTACATCACGTTCTCAGGGGAACGCGTAGACTAAACTAGATTAATTCACTCGCTCATTTACTTTCTAAGGTTAACTGTGATAAATGAAAGTAGTTCACTTGAAAATTTAAAATCTGTTTTTGTCTATAGTGCCTTTTATAGTTTTGCATTGTTGCAAAGCAGCTTTACAGAAAATAAATTTTAGCACAATATTGTAGCAACATAAGACAGTATAGACGGTTTCATCTTTACAACATAAGCAAACGTTACTGCGCATGCGCACTTTTGTGACCCCACCTCAACTTCCGGTACACATTCACAAACAATAGAGTGCCTACAATAGAGTAGATTAGTTCTGATAACAACCAAAAGAAACCGAGAAGAACCGTTACTTGGCGAAACTTGTCTCTCCAATCTTTTGAATTTAGACTCCGATACAAAGCTCAACTACTACAAGATGTCTATGTACAATACGGTTTGTTTAAATGCGACCAAATTACAGGACCCATTCAACAAATAGTTTATTTAATAAAATGAACATACAACAAAATTCAACAAATCGATTATGTAATATACAGTAAAATAATTATACAAATCAATATTAACATAAATAAAATAATATATAAATAGTTATATTATTAGACACTAGCCAAACACAACGGAAGCTTACAAAACGGTCTGTATGGAGTATACAAACAGTATAGATAAAACATCTAAAAAACAAAAAGTTTGTAATAGTATGTGAAACATTTGCAATAAAATTATAAATATATTTTAAAATTATAAATATAGTTAACCCATGTTTTTGCAAGCTCACATTTATTTCCTATTCCTATTGCTTTCACAACCACATCTCACGCTTTCGACTTGATGGTTCAGAGCATATTACACAAACTACATGGTTTTAGTTGTTTGGAAACTTAAACTTAAAATGCTTTGTGTAATGTGTCGATGACATGAATTTTCATAAACTTGTACTTGTGAAACGGGCAGTCATGGTTTTGGTACAGTTTATACAGAGGACTGAAAGTTATTATTACACTTTCTGATTTCCTTTGGGATGAAAATAAATTCAAACTCTTCTTTATTAAATAACAACAGAACTACACTACACCTCCGGGGAGAGGAAATCATATTTAAAAATTAGTCACATTTTAAGTTTAAATGCACATTTGTTCACTATGTTGTCATATTTCTATGCTTCCAATACAGTTATTTAGACCGATAGTGTCGTTTAAAGGAAGATGCATTTTCATTCTCAAGACTTGTAGACAAAATTCTACATATGTCGCCGAGTACAAAATGAGTTGTGTTTTTCCTGATAAGAAAAACTGTAATGTTTAAATGTTTATAGCTTTTTTCCATGTTTTGAAATGCACTATTGCATACAGTAGATGACCCTTAAGTTAGCAGACATAAATTAAAAGGCGGAAAGCACAAGATTTAGGGATGTAAATATTGTTTTTCATTTATTTCTAATCCTGTAATTATAGGTCAGGCAAGCACCAAAGGTTTTTTTTAGTCTTATTCTTTGGATGTCTTATTCTTCCATTTCTACAGTTTTCTACCTGCAAGTCTATGGCAGTCTCGTGACCTATATCTTGAGCAGTTATATTTGGGATACTGATTGGGGGAAACGTCCGTATTGTAAAAATACAAAATCCTATTTCCCATTTTAATAATACAAATGCAACTATCAAGGTTAAGTTATAAGAGATTATGTTTGGAATGCTTTTTGTTGCCAAATTTGTAAATTTCATGTATTTATTTATACTTTTTTATTCAACTGTCAACTTAAACTTTGAACTACTTTTCCTGAATGTATTACAGATGATATATTCAAATATGGAGTGTGTAATCCACATGATGTTTTTTCTCTTTTTTCAGCTGTGGTGGATCTGAATGGGCGATACTTTGGAGGTCGGGTGGTAAAGGCCTGCTTTTATAATTTGGATAAATTCCGCATTTTAAATTTGGGTGAACAGGTGTGAGTGGGAAATATAGATTAGCACTACCAGGAAAGAAACGGGAGGAAATAATGCGACTGTCTGTAAATAGCATGAATAATTTTATACACCTTTGTGAGTGATTTCATCTGTTGTCTCAGATACAGATCTGTGAATCAATTTGTCTCAATTTGTCAGTTAAAACTAGCTCATTTTGTCCTTGTGAATAAGATGTACTGTGATGAAACAACCCAAAAATAAAAGGTGCTTTTGGGAGAAGAATGATTTCTAAAGCTGGTGTGTAATTTTTCAATGTTAAAATACTTCGTCCCACAGTTTAACGCAGATGGCTATATATACAGTAAGTCATTCGTAGGTTGACTTCCTGAAGAGTTTTTTCAAAAGAGTTTGAGTTGTCCATGTCAACGTCTTAACTAATGAAACCAAACTATGGCAAGCGTCCGGCATACACCTTCATTGTAACATTCAACTTTTATGGAAAAGAAAAAACTAAAATACATTTTAAAATAACCTAAGCTGCAACTCGACTAGAACACCAGCAAGCAACAGAATAAAACTTAGCATAGCTAATATCATACTATACACGTGTACTAAAAGGAATGAGTTTGACTGGGGCGATGATGATTTATATAATCAGACACGCTAGTCCCGTGCGACTTGTGAAAGTAGGAAACCTATATTCTTCTGTTGTGACATAATAGCAACTCCCATGAGCCCTCACTCTCTGATCCACACACTATTGAAAGACTTAAAGAATGAAACCTTAATGCATGTCTTGACCTGAGCAGAAATTGAGTTTTGTAAGACTGCGTTACTTAAAAAATGTGAAACTTTACTGCTTCAATGTGCACAAACTTATGGCTTGTGCACAAACTTATGGCTTGTCCACACCGGGACGATAATCGCACACGTTTATCGTCAACGTTTAATGCCTCGTGACTAAACAAAGGGCGTCAATGTGAGTTTGCACACTGACGCGCAAAACGCTAGGCGTAACAGCGTAATTTTTTTTAAAAGCCTCGGTCTCGTTTTTTTTGGTTTGATGCGCCGTGTTAAAAACTGGCCGACCAATGAGATTGGCGCTTTTTTTCACGTGCCTGGAGCTGCTGAAGTTACATTAAAACACAACTTGGTGGCGCTCGTGTACAAAACGGTCTTGCCGAGCACACATTGACGAAGAGGAAGCAAGATGAATTCTTCTGTGTGACAAGCGAGTGCATTTGTGCAGCGCCACCTTATGTACCGGGGTGTTTCTGTTTCTCATTAAGCGGCAACTATTTCAGGGAGTGAATTTGCACGTTCACTCGCTCATCGCCAGTGAAAATCGTCTGGGTATGAACACCGAAAAATGCTGGAGATAAGCACGTGCGACAGGCCTTTAAACTTAAAAACTGCAAATACAACTTGTTCCCCCAACAAAGTTAACAAAGAACTGTAAATAATTCATTTCTAGTATGGCAAAAGACAAAATAAGCATGCATCGACGACCTAGCATCATTGACACAATTTGTTGTTTAGTGAATGTCCAATAAGACAAGTCTGTATGTTGCTAACAAAGATTATTTTGTTGACTGGACTTGTTGACTTAAATACTTGAAGTGTTTTAAGCTAATATTTTCTAAAAAGATCATTGATTTAGGGAACTCTGCATTTGGCTGTTCATTTACAGTGTTGTTTTGGGGGCCTTTGTGTATGTTTGTGTAAATGGTGATGTCATATGCATGCTTATTTTGTGTTTCTTTATAAGCTGGTAGTCAGTAGAAAGGTTTCTTATACATTTATACTAAGTATTGTAACTGTGACCTTAGTTGCCCTCCACCTGTGAACTGTAAGTGCCGTTCCAGCAATCTAAAAATACATACTGTACCTAAAAAGATTTTTCTGAGTTTTTGTCCATTAGCACATCATTAAAAAATAATTTGCATGTATGACTGTATAACTATGCATTCATTATGCATGCGGGTATATGCATAACAGAATGTGTGTATGTGCCAGACTGGGTCAGTGATGGTGTGATGTTCTGGTTTGGTAAGAATGAGGGACTTACGCAAGATGAATGTGCTGGGAATAAAGGAAAGAATAGATTGAACTCCATGAGGATTTGCTTGAACAGGACAGATTGTCATTAAAGAGCGAAACAAGGCAGAACAGGGATAGGTTGTTCAGGTCTTAAAGATCAGTGATACAAATTAGGTGTTAAGTTAGTAATGGGTCTAAATGGATTTTGAGCATGTATGGACAGTTTATGGCATTGGTTTTCAGTACAGAGTTTTGAAACATAAAGATCGGTTTCATTCTTAAAGGAATAGTTCATTCAATAATGAAAAATCTGTCATCATTTACTTACCCTCAGGTTGTTTCAAACCTGTATAAATTAATTTTTTCCAATGAACACAGAGAAAGACATTTGGTAGAATGTTAGCAATTTTCAGTTCTGGGACAACATCCACTACCATAGTAGTAAAAATAGATTGTATTTTTTTGTTCTGTTGAACACATATTTCGAAGAATTTAGGAAAACAAAGAGTTCTCTGGCACCTTCTTTAATTCCCTGAAAATGATGACAGAATTTTCATTTTTGGGTGAACTATCCCTTTAATATGTCTAGTTTCAAGATGACCATCTATAACTTTCTAAAGAATACATCACAATTACTATTGCTTGCAGGGTTAGGGAATAAAGAAAATAACCTGCACTGTTTTGTGCCACAGACAAGAATGATGCACTTATTTTTAATTTCTAAGCAGTTGGACTTCCGATTTTTCATTGAAAGAGGACACAAATCAAATCCAGTATTAAGAATATTTCAGAGGCCTGGTTGTCTTGACAACTCAACTTTGAGTAGCTGCTTACAAAAAAAGTTTAACATCTCAACACATGCGGTTGTATTAGCAGGCAAATTTACCACTCGCATCTTCAAGAATGGTAAAATTCAACATTGTAGATGTTTTTTGGTATTAAACCATCTAAACAATGACATGTCAGGCTTTTGTTTTGCTGTCCAATGACATGTGGCCATACCGATGATTCATCTTGATGTGTGGGACAGTGTTGAAGGTAGAGGGAGTTTGTTCTGTGTTTGCGTTTCTGTATTCTCTTGCTATTTATAGTTGTGTGGGTGAATGTAGGAATTTTACAACAGACATTTTTAGCTTTATTTATTTAGTAAATGAGATAACGGACAGACGCTGTGCCTTTATTTAACCACTTAACAGACCTGAGCTGCTTAAATTATATTTTGGTTAAAATGCATTTTTATCCCAAACCAAAAGTGAAAAAAAAATTTTTTGCGTGCTTTTCGCAATTTTGCATTGAAAAATAAAATAGAGAACACATGGTATTAGAATAAATTATATTTTTCAAGTTTGTAATAGCAATTTTCTATTTGTAGTGCGACAAGTATCAAAATTCAAACGTACTTGGTACATTAAGAAAATATAGCACAAAAAAAATGTTGAGACTGAGATGCAGCAATTATAGAGTTATTTGTGTAATTTTATTAAAATATGTTTACAGTAAAACTAAAAGATGATTTTTTTCTCTGTACATATGTTTTCCTGTTAATTGAGACAAATTTGTTTATGTGTATGGACTTGTGTACAGTTTGTATATAGACCTTTGTACACTTACAGTATGTCCCCTGATGTGGATTGTTGTCATTTATGTTTTAGTGGTTGTTTATGTATATGGTTACAACTATGTGTTATGTGTGAGAATGAGGGGCTGGATTGTGTCTTAGCAGGTCGGTTAACAGACTGTAAACAGGACATCAGGAGATCATGTTGGTGGAATGCAAAGGGGGCTCACCATTCTGGACCCTGCTTACTGGAAATGACTGGTGGCATTTAAGTTTGACGTAAATGTATGATGTATGACATCTATTTATGACCTTCCTCTGGGCCATCACATCTGGGCGATTCTATGAAAACACATCTAAAGAGTACACATTGCAGCAATACCATGAATCGATTACCACATACATTAATTTCCATGTAATGTCGGTAACTACATTTATCTGAAATATTAATATAGTATTCCAATGAACTTGAACAATAAGAAAAAGAGAACATGACTCATTTACATCCCTAAAATCTCAGAAATCTGTGAAAGTGTGCACGCTTCTGCGTGTTTGTGATTCATGTTCCCTCCAGTCTATTCCTGGTTTTGACATCTTATCCTTGGGAAGTTTGGATGGCCTTCAGGATCACCGTGTCTCTTAAGGCTAATGTTGCTGTGCGTTCCCCTCAGCTCTTCGTCTGCTAATGGGAAATCTGCCAACACAAATACAGTTACAGTGTGTTACACAACAAAACTGTTTACTGTTGCATGCATGCTTCAGACTTGAATTGCTTGCTCTATTTCATGCACTGGAGTAAATGACTTGGACACTTGCACTTATATGTGCTCATAGTGTGCTTACTCAACAATATACTGACTATAGTAAACTGTAGTAAAATTCCTAGACGCTAGTGTTTTTGAGTCTTGCATAATAAATACTGAAGTATACTACCGTGTTAACTACTGTATCAAATTACTGTAAGTGATACTACAAAATATAGTGCACATTAAATAAATATAGGAATACTGTAATACTACAGTTCACTATAGTAAATACTAAAGTATACTACAGCGTTTTCATGCCATTTGTATGGTTGGTCTTCAGGTTTTTATAGCAGATTCTCAATAATGAAATATCCAACTGTTTTAATCTGTTTTGGAAATTTGGCTCATTTTGTAGACTTGAGCATTGTACAGCATCGGGATATTACATTATCCAGCATCGTGATACTGCTATTGTGATACTTCAGCCGTGACTACGTGTATGCACGGGTTAGGGTTGGGTTTAGGTCTTGACCCTAGTAATTACACAGGTACTCAGGAAGTGCATACTAGGGGTGGAACGAGACAATAAATACCTACTAAATTGAGTTTAACAGATTTTCTTGAATGAGTGGTCCCTGCTTGTGCAAAACTTGTCACCATGATGCTAGTTCATCGATAATTTGCAGTTGCTAAGGTACAGTTGGTACATTGGTAATAAGTTATTTGGGCTTTGCTGTGCTGTTGCTAGGGTGTTCTAGGTAGTTGCTAGGTGGTGGCCCCTTCAAAATCTATGGAAGTTTTCCACGTAGTATGAACTCTTAGAAACATAATTGATCTAGGGAGATTTGTGGTAAATTGGGTACATTTTGTTGAAAAAAGTCAAGATATAAAAAATGGTAATACTCAAAGTCCCAATGAACTAGAAGTTGCGATCGTTTTTACTTCCGTATTCTGACGTATTTCTGAGTGAAAAGCAATTTCAAAGTAGAAAATGAGTGGGCGTGGCTTGTGTTTTTCACTGCGAATTGATTGGATGTACAAAAACAGCCGTCGCATTGTGAAATTAAACTGGCTGCAGACTGACAGTTGAATGGGAGGAGTTAACGGATGCTCCGCCCAAGTCGTCTAATTTACATTATTTGAGATGGATAGTCATTTCAGGGCGGAAGTGCATTTTCAGATTTTAACTGAAGATTATGAGGGTACATGAATTTTAAAAAGAAAATGACCAACATTGATAAGCTATTTACTATAAACGCTGTAATATTTCATGAAAAAATAAGAATAGTCATTTTTTATTTCACTGGGACTTTAAGGGTTAATCCATAAGTAATAATAATTCAATTATTGAAATAAGCAATAAATACATTTTCTGGTAATAATTTTCTAAAGTCTGCCTATGTCATCCTCAAATATGAATGATAGCCTACAAAATCTTTGTGCAAATCTCAAAGTAAAAGTGGGTCATCACAGCAGCCTGATGTAAAACCGGTTCACCTTGCAGTATAACAAAGGCTTGAAAGGATAAAAAGAACCTCGAACATAAGAAATAACATAAAGGTCGAAAAAAATCAAGATGTTTAACTTACAATTAACTGTCCTTCCTTGTAAGGCATCACATTTATGGAGGACTAAACCTGCAAAAATTATAAATAAATAAATGTATAAATATATAAACGAATAAATGTAATAATATGAAAATAAATAAAGGAATGAATGGTTTGATAAAACAAAATAATTCGTTTTTAGCTATTATTGATCTTAGCTTTAACTTTTCTTTTCATTTTTTAAATTGATTTATTATTTTTTGTGTCCATTTTTAATTATTTATTATTATTATTATTTTTTAGATTATTTTATTTATCATTTCCTTTTATTTTTACATTTATTTATTTATACGTTTATTTATTTTTATATTTATTTATTATCGCATGTATTTATTTCCACTTTTATTTATTTATTCTTGAATTTATTCTTACTTTTCTGTGTCTTGTATGATAATTAGATGGGTTGGTCTTGCCTACTATTGGTTCAGCGTAGATTGAAGCGTTTGATCGATTACTCTTGACTTGTTTTGGACTAACGTCACGTCACTCACTGATCGTTTGCTTCGTGTATAACGTTAAGTAACTATGGCGGGCGCACAATTAGCTAGAGAGTTACAGCATTTAGCCAATGAAGTCGATAACCATGCATCAAATGACTATGTGTCATTCAGATTAGATGCATTTATTGATGATTTATTACAGATTGACGGCGAGATAAATGACAAAGTTCTCCCTCGGTTGTTAGCCTCTTTGCAGCACATTCAAAGTCTGTGCGAGTCAGAGGGTGCTATGGTATGGTGGCGTTACAGTTCAACTGGTGAAAATCATAAAGCACAAAATGTAATAAGGTTTAACTACACAGATGAGCTTGTAAACCGAAGTCGCAAGCTAACGCTTTGTCAAAGTGATAGTTATAAGCAGCCTTTCGGTTAGAAAAAGCGTAAAGATTTAATGTAACATGATGTAACATAATGTAAATGAATTGAGACATAGTGAACTTAAGTCACAAGTTAACACGGTAGTAATGAGCATCGTTCTTTCACTACAGGGGCCATCAAATGGAAACCATTCCTTCTAAAAAGACGTGGTTACTAAACGGTACTCGTAAACTACATTCCATAAGAGATAAATAACACAGAGGTCACAAGTTAAAACGGGCATATTCCCTTGATTCATCCAGCTGCATATTGTTGTGTGACATCTTGATATTATTGCAAAGATCCGCAGCAGCTAGCATTGCGAAATAGCTTAGTGTGATTGTTACCGTAGTGACACGCTGCCTCGCTTTATTGCATGGGTACGAATCCCGTGTCAAATCGCTTTATTTATTTTTTCACCTCGCTTCAGCCGTTACGGGCGATCATACCAATAATTTGCAATCTTAACAAGAATGTCAAAATCATGTAACAAGAAAGTCTGTGTTTATTAGACATCTTAATATCAAGTCGTCTTGTGCTTTCAGAATCGACGAATCTGCTGAGGTCGTTCATGCACCTCTTTGGCAGAGGACCTGTAACCGGAACTTGGTCACCACCTTAGCACCCCCTGACTCGCACAGATTTTGAAGAACTTTGTCATTTATCTCTCCGTCAATCTGTAATAAATCCTCAATAAATGCATCTAATCTGAATGACACATAGTCATTTGATGCATGGTTATCGACTTCATTGGCTAAATGCTGTAACTCTCTAGCTAATTGTGCGCCCGCCATAGTTACTTAACGTTATACACGAAGCAAACGATCAGTGAGTGACGTGACGTTAGTCCAAAACAAGTCAAGAGTAATCGATCAAACGCTTCAATCTACGCTGAACCAATAGTAGGCAAGACCAACCCATCTAATTATCATACAAGACACAGAAAAGTAAGAATAAATACAAGAATAAATAAATAAAAGTGGAAATAAATACATGCGATAATAAATAAATATAAAAATAAATAAACGTATAAATAAATAAATGTAAAAATAAAAGGAAATGATAAATAAAATAATCTAAAAATAAAAAATAATAATAATTAAAAATAATAAAAAATGGACACAAAAAATAATAAATCAATTTAAAAAATGAAAAGAAAAGTTAAAGCTAAGATCAATAATAGCTAAAACGAATTATTTTGTTTTATCAAACCATTCATTCCTTTATTTATTTTCATATTATTACATTTATTCGTTTATATATTTATTTATTTATACATTTATTTATTTATAATTTTGCAGGTTTAGTCCTCCATACACATTTCATATTGAGCTCAGGCAGAAACAGTTTCCCGATATCTAAACCTTTTAATACCTTCAAATATGTGCAGTGTTAGTGAATAGGTGCTAATGAACAGCCTCTCTTATCGTCAATCCGAGAAATGGACTAAGAAGAGAAGCGTTTTAACGGAAACGTACTGAACAGTTATGTTGGCACGAGAGAAGTCTGGTGTTAGGTGATGTCACGTCCTCCGTTTTCATCCCGTACGTGCAGATGTGAGTGTCATCAGCACGCATTTCAACGGAGAAAACGTGCCACCAAGGTTGTTGTTTTTCAGCATTTTTTGCGCATCTTGTGTATTATTTATACATCTTTCCGTCTCAAAATAAATGCTATTTATAAAATATATATAGCCTAATATCGAAGTATAGCCTATGTCAAAATGAAAAAAAAATCTAAACTCCAACTCTGAAATGCTGTTTGGGTTGTATTCCAGTAAAGTCATGAGATAAATTACTGTTAAACTACATAGAAATTAGTCACGGTATCAAAATAAGCTACTTTTTAATAATAAACTACAAAATAAACAGTTTATATATATATATCTTTTTTATCTCATTCATCTTTAAATATTTCTAAATATGAATCCATAACAAGTGGTTATTTATGTTAAATGTGTGTTAAACAAATATTCACACACCCGGAATTCGCATAGGCCTATTTCTATCATTTTCTTTTTTTATGTAATCATTCATTTTACAATTAAATCTAAAATAAAATTTCACAAAAAAATAAGAAAACATCTCCTTTTTGTTTTATTTAATAACTGACCAAACTGTTGCATTGACTTAGCCTACTACTTTAATAATTAGCCTATACAAAATAAAACTCGAGGATGCTTACTAATAATTCGGCTAGATGATTGATGGGTTGTTGAAGTGACTCCCCGCACGTAGGCATGTGTGGGGATGCCCACTCGACACGTGACACGCATCTTTGATTCCTTTTGTCCACTGCCCCTGCCCAGTCTGTTGTCTTCTAAAACATCTTCTAAACATTCAAAATTGTGCATTACAAAAACATATAGTGAGATATTATTTTATGCAATTATTCATGCATGAAAATTGTGCACACAACATTTATTATGTGTATTTTTAGAATTGATCAATGTTTCGCGTTTAACCACAGTGAGGCGCATGTGCGCAATCTGGGTATTACACACGCCCCTTTGATATTGCGTCACGCAGTCACATTGCCGGCTGAGTATTTAAAGGGCTGATGAGGAACCTCGTGATTTTACAGATTACCGGAACGCACGCAGTTACAGTGAGAGCGTTTACATTTTTTATCCGAGCTCGGCGCAAATCTTTACATAGCAAGCATCTAACAGCTATAAATTGCTGAGAATAATATTTTTATAATTTCTTTGCTAGTCTGGCCATTTCTGTAGCCGGTACAGCAGCTTTTGTCTCTGATATTCTACCATCTACAAAGGAATGCCAAGGGAACTAACCCAAAACAGGATCCAAAAAATCTGGATTCCCTTTAAGGATGACAAACCTTCAACGCCCCGCAAATGTAAGTATCTGCATGCAGAATACAGGTTAATATTCACATTTTGTGTATTTGATGTGTTGTAATGAATGGGGAGCACAAAACTCTATCTGATATATTGACTGATAATACGTTGATCTCACGAAAATTTTAAATTTGCTTGTGTTGAGAAACAAAATCAACTTTCATAATCACATTTCATAGACGATGCACACTTGTATAAAGTGATGGTCATCGGTAATCATAACAACTGCATAATTCGGCTCTGGACCTCAGATCTAAAGAGTCTACAGAAACGTGCCTGAAGAGTGTTAAGTGATTCGGTTGCCATGACAACCGACGCGCATCGTCTGTGTTAAAACGTTTGAACTCAATGACACTGATCACGACAGTGGAGGTATGCGGGAATCCTACGTGACCACTCACAGTCTGCGATGATTGGTCGAATATATTTGTGCAGATGCAGAATTACTCATCAAAACTGCCTACCTGCTGCATCCGTGACGTCACTGTGTCCCCCACGTAGCTCAATATAGCTATAGGATTAAGCTATTTTTGCTAAATAAATTTCGCAATTTATGCATTTTGGTTGATGCTTTTGTCCAAAATATCAGCTAATTAAATCTGTGCCTATAAATTATATGAACATTTTATAATCGATAAATATTGAATAATAATTGAATTATTAAATGATTAAATATTCTTAACCTTCTGTCTAGCCAGCAAAAAAGCTTAATGAGATCAATGTCTGTCTCTGCTGACTGACCGAATCTCAGGCTGTGTGTGTTTCCGTTAGGGATGTTCTTAAAGATTTAATCCGTCTGTTCGGGTTCACATGGCCACCTACCAATGGACGTCGATAATTCATTAAAAAAAAAAAAAGTACGTCGAGTACTTTGACCTATATGATGTATTAAAAACAAAACCCACATTCACAAATAAGAAATGGGTGTATTTATAATACACTAATGGACAAACGGACAAATACATGTATTTTATGGCAGACATGCACACATACATTTACTTTGTAGAAGATTTAACTGTGTATGCGTATGAGAAAGCGAGATTTTTGTTTGTCTTACCCGGTTAATGTCTTCTGGTGGCTGCAGAGAATCTGCATGTGCATTTAAGTGCAATAAATGTTTAGTTTTCGAAATGCATCTGTGTGCGTGACCCAGATCATGGCTGACTGATTGGTCAGACGGGAACGTTTCTAAAAGTCCACCGGGGCATGTGGTGATAAATCACATTGACAATAAAGGGAATAAAGCTCCTGTACTGTTTTTTCAACACTCAATGAGCTACATAGCCTACTCACCAACAGTGACCTTATTCTACGTGTTTGAAAGATATATCACTTACATGTGAATATAGAAATGCTTTCTGGGTAGTGTGTCTTAAGTATAGCACATGGAATATAAGTTACAGGCCTGTCCAGATACTGTTTATTTACATACAGTACTTGTTATGTACTAACGCTAAAAAAAGTGCAGGGTGTGATGATGTATTCGTTTTTGCACATCAGCAGTTGGAGGCCCCCACCTCGCCAACCCCCCAACGGTCATAGTGATGGTCGGGCTCCCTGCTCGGGGAAAAACCTACATATCGAGGAAACTCACGCGCTACCTTAACTGGACTGGAATTCCTACTAAAGGTATGAAAACAAACTGTGTTTAAATATTATTGCAATTTTACAAAAATGGGAATATTTAAAGGTGAAGTGTGTATTTTCAAAACCAATAATGGCACCGCAACAGCATTGCAACCATTTTTTGAAAGGTGTCCCTCGGTCAACAGTTAGTCCCACCCTAAACTCACGCCATGGGTTGACCCAATGTTTCTGTGTCTGACTGGTCAGGAACAAACAAAACACCACAGAGAAACAGTGTTTACACTTTTCGGGGGAGTCATCTTAGTTAATTCAGCACATCATACTGGGATAGGAAACGAGTGCTTTAAATTAATTTTGAACAACACACTTAACCTGTAACAACAATAAATAAACAACAAATCTGACAACATTGTTTCCAAACAACTAAAGAATAACTAGTGAAAACTATTCAAAAAATTCAATGTGCAAATAAAATAGAAATAATAAAAGATCTGAAATAAAGAAAATAATTGAAATGTATAATATAAAATAAAAATAACATATACTGTATATATATACAGTATATATATTATACAGTATGGTGTCAAAGTTTGGTTCCAAAATGAGATTTAAATGTTTTTAAAATGTTTGAAAAATCTACTAACACAATAAAAACATGATAACGCCATAAAAAACATTATTTTTTAAAATATGTAAAAACAGAGTTATCTCATTTTGGAACTAATATGAAGAGTTTGGTTCCAAAATTAGATTACTCGGTTTATAAAATGTTTGTTTTTTTATTGCGTTATCATGTTTTTATTGTGTTAGTTAGCTGTATTTTTTTAAGTTATTATGGCTTAAATCAAAACAAGCCAAATGCAGTTTGATTGATATTAATTGGAATGCACAATAAAAAAAACATAATTTTATATATACAGCCTTTTACAGCAAAGTTAATCCACAGTCATTACATTTGTGATTTTGTAGTCTTCAATGTTGGTGAGTATCGTCGAGAGGCAGTGAAGCACTACAGCTCCTATGATTTCTTCAAGTCAGACAATGAAGATGCCTTCAAAATAAGACAGTAAGTTGTACTGAAACTATACCATGTAATAACCAAGATGAAAAATAAATGTCATATGTTAAAATCTCTATTTTTCTACTCAAATGTGGTTATATACAGAGTAATCATTATGTTTTGTCCTCAGGCAGTGTGCTTTGGCCGCTCTCAGAGATGTCAAGATTTACCTTACTGAGGAGGAAGGTCAAGTGGCTGTAAGTATCTGCCGTAAACATTGAAAGAAGAAAACCAAGCAAACAGCCGCAGATTCTCACATGCACCTCTTTTCACAGGTCTTTGATGCAACAAACACAACCAGAGAGCGACGGGATATGATCTTGGATTTCGGAGCTGAAAATGGCTTTAAAGTGAGTCATATTTTATAGACAATTACTACAGATGAAGGTCACAGTTGATGAAGACCACTAATACAAATGTGTTTCTGTTGCAGGTCTTCTTCATCGAGTCAGTTTGTGATGACCCAAATGTAATCGCCTGTAATATTTTGGTAAGAAGCTTATAGTTCTTTAGATTTTCAGAGTTACCAACATAAAATAAAGAAAGTCTTTAAAGGGATAGTTCACCCCAAAATGAAAATTCTGTCATCATTTACTCACCCTCTTGTTATTTCAAACCTGCATGACTTTCTTTTTTCTGCACAGCACAAAAGAATATATTTTGAAGAACGTTGGTACACGAACAACGGAGGTACCCATCGGCTTGCCTTGGTTTTGTGAAAGGATACCGCCATTGTTCGGTTACCAACATTCCTTAAAATATCATATTTTGAGTTCTGCAAAAGAAAGAAAGTGACACAAGTTTGAAATGACAAGAGGGTGAGTACAGTGAGGGAAATAATTATTCCACCCCTGCCGATTTTGTAAGTTTGCCTGCTTACAAAGAAATGAAGGGTCTATCATTTTTATGGTATGTTTATTTTAACTGATAGAGACAAAATATTAAAAAAATGGGGGGAAAAATGTTATATAAAGGTTATAAATTGATTTGCATTTCAGTCAGTGAAATAAGTATTTGATCCCCGAGCAAAACATAAACTTTGTACTTTGTGGAGAAACCCTTGTTGGCAAGCACAGAGGTAAAACATTTCTGATAGTTGGTCACCAGGTTTGCACATGTGTCAGGATACATTTAGTCCACTCCTCTGTCAATCTTTATGGTTTCTTGGCTGTCGCTCAGCAAATTGGAGTTTTAGCCTCCTTCACAGATGTTCTATAGGACTAGGGTCTAGAGACTGGCTAGGACCTTTAATGTGCTTCTCCTTAAGCCACTCTTTGGGTGTCTTGGCAATATGTTGTGGGTCTTTGTCATGTTAAAGGCACATCCCCGACCCATCTTCAGTGATCTAGTTAAGGGGAGGAGGTTCTCGTCCAAGATTTTACGGTACACTGGCCTGTCTCTCAGCCCCTCAGTGCAGTGAAGTCATCCTGTACCCGTAGCAGAGAAAAAGCCCTAAAGCATGATGTTTCCAACACTGTGCTTCTCTGTAGGGAGGGTTTTTCTTGGGGTCATAGTCAGCATTTCTCTCCCTCCAAAAACAGGAGTCAATTTTGGTCTTACATCACTTTCTCCAAACCTTTTCTGAATCATCTCGATGTTCATTGTCCAACTTCAGATGAGCCAGGTGGGCCTTCTTGGTATGGAGGAGTACCTTGCTTCAGGATTTCAATCTATTCAATCTGGCATAGCGTGTTACCAATGGTTTGCTTGCTAACTGTGGTCCCAACTGTCTTGAAATCATTAACAAGCTTTTTCCGTGTAGTTCTGGGCTGATCTTTAACCTTTCTCATGATCATCTTTACTCCATTGGGGAAATCTTGCAGGGAGCTCCAGACCAAGGGCAATTGATAGTTATTTAGTATTTCTTCTATTTCCAAATAATCGCACCAACAGTTGTCTCCTTCTCACCAAGCTTCTGTCTGTAGCCTATTCAAGGTTTGTGCAGGTCTCCAATCTTGTCCCTGACATCCTTTGAAACCTATTTGGTCTTGACCATGGTGGTGGAGAGGTTGAATGGAAGATACAGATTCTGTTGGCAGGCATCTTTTATATACATAACAAGCGGACTTAAGAGTACTTTCTTAAAGTGACAGGACTAATCTGTGGTCCATATAGGCACATAACCAATCTTTGGAGCCAGAATTCTTGCTGGTTGGTAGGGGATCAAATACTTATTTCACTGACTGAAATGACAGAATTTTCATTTTTGGGTGAACTATCCCTTTAAGTTACTTGATAATAAAGTCTGGAAGACGTCTAAAAATGAAATTCATCCCTCCCAACAGGAGGTAAAGATATCATGCCCTGACTACCAAGACTGCAACAAGACAGATGCCATGGAGGACTTTAAGAAAAGGATCGAGTGTTACAAAGTAAACTACCAGCCCCTTGACCCAGACCAATATGACAGGTACCCAAACTCGAGTGCTCACACTTTATCAACATCGAAGCTTCTTAGATATCTCAATTATAACTGCATGTCTTGTTTGTTCTCGCAGGAATTTGTCTTTTATCAAAGTGATTGATGTCGGTCGCCGGTTCCTGGTCAACCGGATTCAGGACCACATCCAAAGTCGGATCGTCTACTACCTGATGAACATCCACGTGCAATCCCGTTCTATCTATCTGTGTCGGCATGGCGAGAGCCAGCACAACCTGCAAGGCCGTCTTGGTGGAGACTCAGGCCTGTCTACCCATGGTCGAAAGGTATAGAGCTAAATCTTGCCCTATCAACTTGTGAGTGTGGGAAAACACTTTTTAAAGGGATGGTTCACTCCAGAATGAACATTCATGTCATTCCAAACCTGTATGACACAAAGGAGATATCTTGAGTAAACTTGCTAACCAAACAACATTGGCCTCCATTGACTTGTATGGACACAAAACCTAAAAATTTCAAAATATCCTCTTTTGTGTTCCAGAAGAAAGAGTCATATACAGGTTTTGAACCACACGAAAGAGAATAAAATATTTTTTTGGCTAAGCTATCCCTTTAATGCTTCTTTCCTGGCCGTTTAAAAGACACATTCTTTGTAAGATGTCACAAACAGACAAGAAGCTCAGACAGATGCCAAGGACTGTATTTGTAACATCTAAAACAGTGTGTTCTTGCCAAGGACTACTAAATCTCTTATGTATCTACCTTGTCCAAACTCTCCAGTATAACAAACTCCCCTTCACTGTAGTTTGCAGGTGCTCTTGCTAACTTCGTAAAGGAGCAGAACTTGAAAGGCTTGAAGGTTTGGACCAGCCAGCTGCGGCGCAGCATTCAGACAGCCGAAGCCCTCAACGTGCCGTACGAGCAGTGGAAAGCCCTCAATGAAATCGATGCTGTACGTTCTCCAGCACAACTCTCTGAAATGTTTTGTCTTTACCTGTAATTTGTATTTGATCTTTTTATCGTTTTATCTAATATGTGGATGCTGTCTGCAGGGTGTATGTGAGGAGATGACTTATGAAGAAGTGAGGGAAAGGTTTCCCGAAGAGTTCTCTCTGAGAGATCAGGACAAATATTACTACCGCTACCCCTCTGGAGAGGTAAGAATCCAGATGTAAGAATTCACTACTATGACGAGGTAAATCAATCATGTTCATGAAATGCGTCTGTTTCAATAGTCATATCAGGATCTGGTTCAGCGAGTGGAACCTGTCATCATGGAACTGGAACGGCATGAGAATGTTCTCGTCATCTGCCATCAGGCTGTCATGCGCTGTCTCCTCGCATACTTCCTGGACAAAAGTGCAGGTGAGATTTGACTTGAAAACACATAAAAATGAATACGGAATGTAACCTGCAATAACATGTGTCAAACAAAGATGGCGATAGAACAGTTACTCACTGCAGCTTTAAATTTCTAAACTTTTACACTCGGGTTGCATTACATGTGGATCAAACCATTTATTTCCTTACAAACAGATGAGATGCCGTACCTGAAATGTCCACTACATACAGTATTGAAGCTGAACCCAATGGCTTATGGTAAGAAAAAATGTACTTTTCACTACACCCATAATGTATGATTGCAAAAAATGTATTTAGTTAAAAAATGTATAAGGTGGCGAGGGGGGCACGCAGTATTAATATACTGAAGTATTTGAAGTATAATGAAGTAAACAATCACTTTAGCGAAGACGGTACTATTTTTTGTTTACATAAATAATTATTTTTTGTTCAATAAATATACTGTCATTAAAATGTTAATATCACAATATATGAAAAAACAGAAACAAAATTATTCACAGGAAAATAAAATCCTTTGTGCCCTTGTGTCCTTTGGAGGCAGTCCCGTTGTACCCTATAATCCGAGACAATACTAAGATTTTGTTATTTTTTATTTCATAGGGTGCAAAGTTGAATCTATTTCTGTGGATGTAGAGGCAGTGAACACACATAGAGACAGACCAGAGGTAGGCACAAACTACGAACACACACAGCTGAACTATTCCAGGTTCTGATCTCTTGTTCAATTCCCCTTCACTCCTTCTAGGAGGTGAAAAGAGGCCCGAGCACTTTAATCCGGAGAAACAGCGTGACCCCTCTCACCAGCCCTGAGCCCAATAAAAAGCCTCGTATTGAAGGTCTGGATGAATCAATCAGAGAGATGTCTCCCGTCCCCTTAACCCTTTGTTCAACCTCACACACCACTCTCACCCTGTCGACACAGGTGAGTCTCAGTTACTGTACATGTGTCTGTGATATTAAATCACATCTTCATGCTCATAGTCACTTACAAAACTAATCATTGCATGGTTCGTCCATTCATGTCTTCCGCTTTCCTCCTGTCATCTGTTTCTCTCCATCCCTCCATCTTTCGCTATGTGCTACAGCACTGGCTTACTGAAGCCTGTCTGTAAGTATGTCCTCTTTCCTAACTAACCTTGTACCTTAACATACTTACCTCTTGCACGTCTATCATGTCCAGCCTTTTTAATTCAGAATTCAACACATTTAAATGGGTCCTATTAAAAGGTCCCTTCCAAGTCCATCCAGATCATTTATATAAATTCACATTTTCATATCAACAGTATTCAACTGTCTTGATTCATTCTAATGAGCAACTGTATAAATTGTGTCAGGACACGGATATTAGCCAATCATAATTAAATTAACGTAAAAATGTATTAAAGACGTAGTACAAAATATCCAAAAATAAGGAATAGCACACAAAAAATATAAATTTACTGTACTCCCACTCAGGCCATTCAAGATATAGGCGACTTTATTTCATTAATATAACAGAAAAGAAGATTTTTAACTTAACTGGTGGTCCTTTTTTATTTTTTGGGTGAACTGTCCTTTTGGGGACAGGTGATGGTCATGGACAATTTCGACTATTTTTGCTTAAAATCTTTAGAATATGGCCCTTTTCTATACAGTAGCGTGTGTTTATATCCATCTAGATTAGCGACCACTTTGGCATTGCTCTGCATATGGTCACTGTCTCTTTTGTTCATCTTTTGCATGTCTAAAGACGCACGTTTTTACATTACCTACAAGCGGTATCGGTGCTGTTCTTTCAGAGGTAACACTCACAGAATCTGTAATGTAGTTCAGTAGTTACTGCTAGCATAACAGTAGCAAAACATAGCAAAGTAGAATAGTGAATTATCATACCCAGTGAAATTGGCGTACTTTATTTGGGTCCATTTGACACATTTAACCAATCCATTTCGCAGAATGGATTAAGGTTTGTTGTGTTAAACAGTGCGGATAGTACAGTTATTGGTAGCTAAATGCATAAAATTAGTCCAAATATTTTAATATTAATTGTAGTTTCTGCGCCACTAGCATCGCTAAATAGAATTGTTAAAGGGTTCTTATGTTAGCTGGTCAAATTTTGCCCCAAACTTAGTCTATTGGCTGATGAAACACTCAAATTTGAGGACAAACAATCGGATGCTTTCCTAGACATAGCCTGTCAAGTGTTTTATTGTTAACCAAAAATGTTCTGTTCTTTTTCCCCTCGGAACCTGAAGAAATGCCCCGAAACTCCTCAGCTCTGTCTGTGATATTGTACAGCTATATCGCTTGACTCAACACGGAAGCATTTCCTGCCAAGCTGCTTCCTATTTTATTTCCATCTCCAAAAATGACAGCCGATTGCTACTTGGCTTTTGTATTCTCCCTTCATGAATTTGTCATGAATGAATGTCGTTTGTAATGGTATGTAATTGCATAATAGTTGTGTTTGTGTGTACGGTAAGAAGGAATATCCCGGTGGCAGGGACTATATGTTCAATAACTTTGTCAACTGCCCCCACATCTTTGGGACTTTTTGGGACACTTTTCCCTGTTTACGTAACAGGAAACCACTTTATATTGAACACTTTATATTGTTTTATTTTGGTTTCTGACATTTTGTTACACTGACGCCCCTAAACTCTTAAGGAGGATGTTAAAGCAGACCAAAGATCGCCTTGCAGAGACTTGCAGGATGATTCGTGTCTATTTTGCACTCACATTGCAACTCATGCTGCAAATAAATAGCAGATTTTAATTGCACATTTAGACATATATTTGTATTAATTGAGAGCAATAATGAATCTTACCTTTTTTAATGCTGCTGACAGTTTTACAGGCTGTTTAAACGTTCTCATGTTGTCTGTTGCTGTTTCAAATGATTTGTGATATGGATTGTGAAAATTGTGAGAGTGTTATTTGTGTAATTTTGCGGTTTTAAGGCCTGATGACGAAGTCAATGTATGAGGTTGTTGAAACAGGGTGTTTTATGGTTTGGATGTGACTAAGTGAAACGGTGTTTATAATTCTTGTTTATATTAAATGTCTAATGGCGTGACATGATATCACATTTTTATACTGTTCGGTTAATTCCCTAGAGTGCCTAGCGCTTGAGCTTTCAGGTCACTGCTGCTTTTTATATTCTATTATGAGAAAAAAACTTTTACAAAAATGTTTGATTTTTATTACATTTTAGTATCATTTAAATGTTTTTGTTAGCGTGTGTTGTTGGAGCGTGATCAAGAGATTAAAGTAGTGTTTGATATTGTACAAACAGATGCATTTACCCCTGTAAGCCAAATGTTTACAGTTTTAATTCTTAAAAAGAGTTTTAATGCTTAAAAATGACACTTTAACCCTGCAAATACCAGCTTTAACTGTCTACGTGTCTGGTTTTGTACTGAAATGTAACACATGTTGTTATGGATCATCACAAAACATTTTAGTTCATTACATACAGTGTTGTATATTGGCTCTTGTAATTCATTTGTTTGCTTCTGATACTTAAACCTTTTTGTTCAAATAATGCAAAGTAATATTTATTTATTTGTAGTCCATTGTGTATTCCATTGTGTTTCTATATTGTTCATTATAGAGATTGTAGAGCATAACAAGCCTAAATATCTCTTTCTGAAGAAGGTGATTTATTTAGCATATACTGGATTAATAAACAGTCTACATGAGAATTTGTGGGTGTGTATTTGTTTCCACACAATGTATTTCCTTGACTTTGTTTTCCATAAATGGTCAGAAAAAGGAAAGACAGTTTCCCATCCAGCTGAGCATCCTGCAGTGTTTGGTCATCTTACTGGTTTTATTTAGTCTCATTCTATCTACTGTAACCCACCACAACATCCTTCTTCAAATGAGTGCTATCTTTATTGTTATGGCCCTTGTCTGTGAACCTGTTGGAATGGATATTGCCAGATATTTTCCTCAGAGGAAACTTTGCTATTCAAATTAATGTAAAATGATGCAATTTGCATGTAATGCTTGTCACATGGCGACTATCACATGCCAAATGCTCCTGCAACAGTAAAGCAACAGATAACCATTGGTAGCATGACTAGCATTCTGTGTTCAACCCTAAAAAACTGGTCTTAAACAATGGTTAAATCTTACATTATAAAAAAATATAAACCCACTTCAGATGACGTAAGCAACGCTGTTACAAAGAACTTCCTGTTTCAGTTTTGTAATACTACAAAATTGCTTGAACAAAATACAACCAACAGAACATTTATAACCGAATCAAAATGTTAAAGAAATATACTGAAGATTTAATTATGTATGTAAGATTAAATAAATAAAAATGAAACAGGAAGTGCCTCTAGACCAGTGTTTACATCTTATGAAATGGTCTAAAATAAATATAACATAATACAAATATTTTAACCATCATTTATGATTTTGTTTTAATGAATAAATACTTAGGTTTTAACCACACAGAGGTAAGTTTTTGTCAGTATTTTATTGTTTACACAAATTGGCCCATTTGCTACTATTGCACTGACCTTGCATTGATCTTTGTAACTAAGAATTTTCTTGAAATACGCCTCCATAAGGTAACCCTTGACATTTAGAGGTGAAAAACATGACGTTAGCATTAAACTTTCCAATGTATTACACTTGAAATGATCACAATGGTGCAATGTTAATATTGCATTCACTATTAATGTGACTCATTTGTTATGAGCTTTATTTTTGCACAAATAATATAAAATAAAAGATTTTTATTCAACACTGTTTTCGTTTTGTGTTTAAAGCACTTTTAATTTTTTTTTTCTCATTTTCAGGCACATTCACTACGTGAGTCAATGACCCAGTTTCTGTGTCCCCTCAAAAACAGTTGTCAGGAGCTTGGTAGATAAAAAAATCTTAGATTTACAATGTCAACTGATATAACATTTATTTACATTTGAATGATTGTGATGACTGTGGAAACAGAAGAGGGATGTTACTTCAGAAGTGTATGTGACTGTGGACAGGGATGCCATCATGAGCTCTAGTGTTTATTTATAGCTCACGGTTGACTCTAAGCTCCGGGCTAAAAGGATGCAGAATGCACTTTGCAATCAGATCAGTAAAAAGTCAATCGGGTCATCGGGGTTACAGATTATCGAAATGAGATTAACTCAATGCTCCCTGTTAATCAGATGAAGATGGATGTACTGTGCAGTATAGAGACAGAGACAGTAGTGCATACAGTGGGATGGAAATATGCCACAAGCCTTTTCCTTGTGTTTTGGAAATGTCTATAGAATCTGTAGAGCGAATGCGTGACTGTGGAATGTGGCACACATTTAAAATGTCATAGTCATAATCGCCTATTATCAACACTTTCCTTTTGAAGTTTCGTAAACTGCAAAAGCGTTTTTCTTTTATTATTTTTTTATTCCAATCTGTAAGCAGAGAAAGTTGGATAATTATGCTCATGATAATACTAATGTCCCCACACTGCTTTGTGTATACAGAACTGACATAATTGTGCAATGGACAAGAAACCCGGCCCATATAGAACAAAGACAGCTCTAATTACTTTGGCAGTTTGCGCTTGTTCATGTCTGCTGCGGGGCGGGACATTTTTACAAATACGCTCAGAAATTTTGAACCTTGAATTGGGTTTTGTGACCCTAGGCCTAGACTCCGGAAATCTTCCATCAGGTGTTATTTCTAATAGCCCTATAAAGGCAGTAATGCAGACAAGATGTCAGCCATTAAATTCTTATGAAGAATTTACAGTATAGATTAGTGCAGCGCTGGTTTTTAAACATTTTAGAAACATTTTAAGACCGTTTTAGAAGTGATTAAATATCAATGTTATGATATAACTTGTGCTCTTGTATGTCTTTGACGAATTAGGCCAAATTGTTACAGTCTTGTCAACCCTGTAGATGTTCAGGACTGTCACGTGAATTGACCCCGCCCTCTTGTTTCCTTGCTAATTATCTCATCATTGTTTCATGCCCCGCACCTGCCTCATGTTATTATTTCTCGCTGTCTCTCTTATATAAAAGGATAGTTCACCTAAAATTGAAGAAGTCGGTCATCATTTACTCACCCTCAAGTTGTTTCAAACGTGTATAAAGTTATTTGTTCTGTTAAACACAAAGAAAGATATTTGGAAGAATGTTAGTGATTTTAGGTTCTGGGACATCATCCGCTACCATAGGAGGAAACGATGTGTTTTTTTTGTTCTGTTGAACACAAAATGAGATATTTTGAAGAATTTAGGAAAACAAACAGTTTTGGGGCACTTTTGACTAAATTTTTCCTACTATAGTAGTCAATGATGTTCCAGAACTGAAAATTGCTAACATTCTTCCAAATATATTTCTCTGTATTCATCAAAACAAAGTAATTTATATAGGTATGAAAATACATGAGGGTGAGTAAATGACATTATTTTCATTTTTGGGTGAACTATCCCTTTAAGGGGTAGTCGTGGCCTAATGGTTAAAGAGTCGGACTCGTGGCTTTGAGCAAGGCACCTTACCCCTACTTGCTCCCCGGGCGCTGCAGTGATAGCTGCCCACTGCTCCGGGTGTACGTGTGTTCACTACTCTCTGGATGGGTTAAATGGAGAGGTCACATTTCGGGTATGGGTCACCATACTTGACAAATAGGTCACGTTCACTTTAATGCTGCCTTCACCAGCTCTCAAAAATGAGATAATTCCCACTTCAACCCGAAAATAATTCATGGAACGGTGCTCTTTTAATGTTAGCAGATCATTAATGTTTAAGTGTTAATTCTGGGTTGAAGTGGGAATTGTCAAATTTCCGAGAGCACATGAAGGCAGCATTAGCAAAATTGAAAGTATTTAGTAATATTAAAACAATGTTACTAATAATTTAGTAGCATTAAAATATTACGCCCCGGTTTCACAGAAAAGGCTTGTCCCAGACTAAAAGGATATTCTGTCTTAACTGAAAATATCTTGCCTGACATATCTTAAAATATATCAGTGCCATTGTTTTGTCTCAATATGCACACCGGTAATGTTGTTTCTAAGGCATTTTAATAAAAGCGACTAGCCTAAATTAACTAAGGCATAGTCCTGATTTAGGCCAAGCCTTGTCTATGAAACTGGACCTACAAGTATCAGCTCACATTAAAAGAGCACTGTTCCGTCAATTATTTCCGGGTTGAAGTGGGAATTATTGAATTTCCGAGAGCACGTGAAGGCAGCATTATTCCCTTGTGTTTGCTGTTGTTGGGTTGGAAAAAATAACGCCCGGGATGTTTGTTTATTGTGGGTCCAGTACAGTGGGAGGTTAAAGGTGGCCCTGATTGGTCAATTTGAATGTGTCATGTTAATTTTAGTCAAATGGTGAAGGAAAGGATAAAAAGGAAATGTAAGATACGGTGTCTCTTCTTCTCACTGGAAGCTCCTTTCTGGGAGCTCTGGTTCTTTTCTTCTCCTCTGACTCTTCTTCTTCTATACTTTCTCTCTTTTCTATCCTATTTTTTATCCTCTCAGGTAATATCATACATTTGGAAACTGTTAGTTGTACAATTTTATGCAATTACTTTGTAACCATTTTACATGAAACATCAATTTCAGTTATAAAATACTTTAATTTATAAATCTGCAGACTAGTTGTTAATATTTAAACGCTCCATTGCAATACAATATAGTCATGTTATAGCAACGCTCTCCCAAATATACGTATAGCTATAATCACTGCGCTTATTTCCGTCGTTGGTATAAGTGGCAAAAGGTTGGAAATTGACAAGAAATACACAGTTTCATACCATCTTGCTGTTAACGTTTCTTTAGTCATTTTGGCATCCCTATAGCCTGAACCACTAGCGGAACCACCCTTATGCTGTCATGTGTTGGGTTCGTTGTGTTTTGTGTCTTGTTGCCCAATCGTGTCAACAGGAAGTCAAGTTTATTGCTTTTATAGTTTCTCCTTCATGACCCTGCTGAAAAACAACCCTGCTGAAAAATATCAATAGAAACCATTAAAGAAGTTATAATGGTTTTAATGGATTTGTTTTGGTTTTAATGGAAACTGTAATGGTTTGTAACTGGTATGTGATGGATTATATTGGTGGGATGTTAAATCCTACTGGAATAATGCCCAAAAACACACTACAAAAAGGTATTTTGTAATGGTTTTAATGGAAAAAGCTAATGGTTCATAATGGTATTTTATTGTAAACCATTAGAATTTCTGTAATGGTTTCTGTTGGGGTTCTATTGTTTTTTTCAGCAGGGTGCCCAAAACACAAAACAATTTAATGGATTTGCTGGTTATATTGGGAATTATATTAGTTTGATTGGAAACTAGGTATGGTGTCTATGTGATGGATTTTATTGGTTTGATATTAAATATTTTGGCGAAAGCTAATGGTTCATAATGTTTTTTAATTGAAACCATAAGACTTTCTGTGACTTGGGTTATTATAGTTTTTTTCCAGCAGGGCAGCTTTTTTGAGCCAGTCAGGTTGACTGTTTAAGGTTTTTTTGTGTTTGCCTGGTGTGTTCCGAGGACATTGTTTATAGCCCAACAATATAAATAAGCATGAAAAATGCATTATGCTTTGACAGTGTCTGTTGCGGAAATGTATAATTGAGGATAATATTAAGATCAGCTAAGTCTCTTACTTTCCCCTATCTGAACAACAAATATTACAGTAAAATAAATTGCATTGGGTATTTAGGAACGTGGTAACATTGCATGTGGTGGCTCTTTGTGTTTTGCTCCATTGTGTGATCTGGTGGCCATTTGCTCATGACTCGGTCAAATGTTTGAGTCAGCAGTGAATGCCAGGCCTAATGTGTGAACTCTTTTTTTTACTGAAGTGGTCTCAGTGAGACAGTTATGTTGATTGGATTACTGTAAGTGTTAAAAGTGTTAAACTCCAGGAAATGGAGTGGTCTTGCTACTATGCCTCCCTGCATTGTTTAAAGTTGTCACCTAAGTGACTTCTCTGCAATAACCTCTCAAGGAAATCCAAGTCTCCTGGTCTTTGCTGGAAAAAAGTTTACAACACTGTCCACAATTTTTGGCACACATCATGTGTTAAGTCATATTTTATTATATCATGCATGTGCACCATGTAGCAACCTGCGTTGTCATAAAAGCAGAATTTGCTAAATAAAAAAGATCAAACTTTATTGAATGCACGCATACCGACTCTATGAGCATCTGTAGGATGTTAGCACACGTGTCATGGCCGGCAGCGTGTGTCTCTAGGCTCTTAAAAACGTTCTCTGACGCAGCTGAAATAAACATAGATGCTACACTGGCTGACATGGCACAATCCTGCTAAGGGTTTTGTCTTTAAATAGAACTGTAATACTGCAGAGATTAGTTTACTGAGGTGATTTAGCATGGCAGTGAAATGATGAGCTTACAAAAACACTTTTAAACAAGTTCCCAACAGTCACCCATTTAGTACCGCATTAGTTAATCATGTTAATCAATTAGCATCAATGGCTATTGTGCTTTTGGGAGCCAAAGTATTTGTGCTGGACTGTTTTTGCCACTTAAAGTGAATCGCTCGTCTGTACTCATAAAAGGGTACGTTCGGGGTCAGGCTAATATGATGCGAGGGTTTGGGTCAGAGTTTCTTGTAAAACCCTGTCTTACAAATTTGTCTTGACGATTAGTATACTCACAAAGACAGGAAGGCAGGTTTCTAATCCTATCAGTTAAAGCTCACCCATCATGCACAGATTAACTTGCGTCACAGTGCATAAGAAGACAACACTACATGCTCTGAGGGGCAGAAATATCTACAATTACATTGATAAACATGACGGAGATTAAATTGCACTTTCAACTCGCAATTTTACACAAAATTCTCCCAGAGTCGGTTAAACTACTGTCCCTTGGTTTTAATTATTGTTTTTGTGCAATGTGTGCATGCTACAAGTCACCACAAAATTCATAATAAAATTCATTTCATGAAGAAGTATGTAAATGTGGAAGATAAAACATCAGTGGTAAATTGAGTCCAGGGGACACGTGACGCATATCAGTGGCGTGAGAAACTCGCATCATCTGCACGGGAATCTGTTATTAGTAAAACAATGACATTTTTATGCCTTTATGGTCTAAACAAGGTCTTAATTTAATTACCAGCACACTTGGCTGATGAGCATGAGCCAAAATGGAAAATAATTCGTGAACCTGATTAGAGATTGAAGGTTTGTTCATGGATTGTATGAACATATAGTGGCACTGTAGAGTTGCTAATAGGACATCCGCCACATGATGATGTCATCATCTTTACTGAATAAATTGTTTTTTGTATTGATATTGTTTGTGCTATATTTATATTTGTTTATAATGTTTATATGTACTGTAAGCCTATATTTTTTTTTACAATTTACAATTTTAAGCAGAAATCTTTAGAGAAATGTCAAGGACATCCTTCAAGTTCACATGTTGATGTCATCATCTTGTTCTAATTAAAATTGTGTTTATATTCATATTGTTTGTATTATATTTATGATTTTTTACAATTCATTTTGTTTTAAAGCAGCGTTACAGAAATGTCTCAATGTTTCAGTAAGGCCATCCTCCACTAGGAACCAATGACCACATGACAGTAAAACTTATGCTAATGTTATAAGCATAATAGACCAATAATAGTTCATTATGTGTATAATACAATCATGTGCAATCCAAAATTGTATTGTACCCTCATCCAACACACCTAAAAAAAATGTAACAAAAGTGTTCAGGATTGTTTAAAAATGATGAACAGGTGTTGGATTAGGGCTGGAACTAAACTACTGTATGCAGGACACAGGCGCCCTAGCCCTGATGTATCGTGCTTGATAGCATTCTGCAATGAAAATGACAATGATGCAAATACAATTTGAGATATTTTTGTAAAGAACATATCTTGGCATATTTCATAGCTAGCTTTTTATAAATACACAATATTTATTTTTGTACTTTGATACGAACTGTCATTTGTTTATTATACAAATATATAATACATAAAATACAAAAATATATTTTTTTTATATTTTATATATATATATATTTTGTTTATATTATCATAGTTTAGAAAATGTGTCTTATGATCTGTTCTAAAAGTCTTATGAAACAATATAAAAACAAAAAAATCCCCTAGGTAAAAGTCTGTAGAAAAAGCATCCATAACTGAAATGTGTATTGCGATATCATCAGAGATGGCAAACTGGCACAGTTGTCCTTGTGTGGCACGCTGCTCCCTTAAAAATGTGCCACTCCTCATTTTTTCTCTTTATCCCTCACTCACGGCTGAATAATTCATCCCAGAGTATGCTGTGTTCAGACTCACGTACACATCTGCTGCCTCTCTCACCCGCTTTCACACATGCATGCTCATATTTGCCAGCAAAAAAGCCAAATGGAAAAGCAGCACTTACTCAGCATCCCATTTATTTGAATGTGGCTGCATATACTTCCATACAGTTGACATCTTTCCTGGTTTCCATGGGGTAGCGTTACACCAGGGTTTACCACTCTATCCAAAAATTTTAAAATGGGTGATGTTTTGAAAAGTAAAAGAAAGAAACGTTTCTTTTGTTTCCTCTCCTATCAAAAATTAAGCATTTTAAATATAAAACTCGACATCAAAGCTTGCAATAACACATTTTGCTTTATTCTTTTATTTTTCCTTTCTTTCTCTACAGTGCACAGAACAAGTCACTACGGTTTGTTCAGTGGAAGAAGAATAAGCTGGGCGGAGTGAGAGACGGGGTTAGAGATGGAGTGGAAGACAAACATTCAGGTGGACGTGAGACTCCTCACATTCACCAGACGGGGCAACTGACTCACATCCAGCCTCATGAAGGAGAGAGCGTGCATCAGTAAACCTAAACCAGTGCCTGGATGCCATCCAACAACTGTCCCTGGAGTCCTGAGCAGCCAGAACTCAGGTGAATTTAGGTAGCTTTGTTATAATTAACTTTTAATGCCATAGGACTGACTCCAAGTATTTAATCTGGGTTACAAAATATGAGAATCAGTCATCCCCAGTCACAAATTAAAGGGATATAGTTCACCCAAATATGAAAATTCTGTCATGAATTATTCACTCTCTAGTTGTTCTAAACCCGTATAAATGTCTTTGTTTGGTTGAACACAGAGAAAGATATTTGGATGAGTGCTTGTAACCAAATAGTTCTTGGACTTGTTCATCAGAACAAAGAAATGTTTACAATGTACAGGAAGTAAGGCAAACAAACATATAGGCCTACATGTTTACAAAGGCTTAAGACTGACATTTTCAATAATCTGACATATTTTCAAAGACAAAGAAATTCATTTCAGAGACTGAATGATTAATTTATATAATAATATTGTAAAAATGACATGGAAGTCAATGTCTGAGTTTGTTAAAGGTCTTTCGGAGTAAATTTCCTTCCTCCGTGATGATGTCATCGGAAAGGATAGAAATCCATTGGAGAAAAACAAACAAGTGCTGCATTTTGCCAGACTATTACATCACAATCACAAGGTTACTGGCAGTGTTGTGACAAATATGGTGTGCCAGCATTCCTGACTTTAGAAATTGTGAAACAAAATGGACATTGTGATGGAATAAAGTAAAAAAGATACCAATGTGCATGCTGTACTTTAGATAGACACTTTATGACTACATTTGATTACTTTTAAAGTGGTACTTTCTGTCAACAATGTCACCATGATGCAAAAAGTGCTTGTCAGATCTTAAATAGATGAAAAGCAAACAAGTTCATATTTATGTCTAAATTTATGTCTATTTTTCATAACTTTAATGCATCTTTGCATTTTCTCAGTCTTTAACAATGTTGAATGAATGTATTGTTTATTGTCCTTGAGGAAAATCTCCTTGTATCTGTGGCATCCTCCAGTCATCAACAGCATTTGTCAATTACAAGCAAACATATGACATAATATTTAACAACCCAAAACAAATACACCTAACATTAAAACACCAGACCTCCCATTCCCAACAGCAAAATCACACCGTAGTACACCTGTGGTATCACAGAGATTTATTTAACAAAGCTATACTGGAAAATATAAAAGATCTTTGTGCTCGGGCAGTCCGTAGCAACGGTACCCTATATCTTCGCCCAGATGGTAACACTTCATATTCACCATAAAGAGGATGTAATTCATCCCGGAGAATTATAGGCTATGGCTTTTCCTCACAACCCGAGATTCACATAATGTTGTCATAGCATGTTGTACTTGACCTGCAATCGTACTTGCCATATTTACAATTTTATTCAATTTGTTTCAAAATACTCTCCACAAATGAGCGATAGAAAATAACCATTATATGTGTATTCACACCAAACTGCTAGGTTGGGTGACTTTATGTCCCTTCTGAGGTTTGTTTCTGTTGAAATTCAACAGACACTAGACTGGACTTGCCACAATACATGTAGAAATGCAGAATAAAGACAAACTGGAGTGGTCTCTTAATTTTTTCCATCGCTTTAATAATTCACATCACATGTTTACGCAAAACTTTTATAAATGATTACAATAATATTTTTTTCATTTGCAAAAATTGTTTTTAAAAATGTTCAAAAATCATTTTTTTAAACCAAACTAGGTCAATTAAGTAATAATAATTAAAAAAAATACAGCTCACTATTACACTACAAAATGCATTAAAAACATGATAACATAATAAAAAACATATTTTTTGAACAAAATTTTTACGTAATTACGTAGGCTAAATATATTTTTGCGAAACTTTAACGGAGTTTTTGCAAATAAACTCTTCAAATGAATACTCATGTCTTGTTCAAATAGTACAAGTGGTGCCTTAGCAAACAGACAGCAAAGGTAAATTTCCTTTTCTGCAATCAAATTTGAAAAAAAGTACTTTCCAGACCCAGAAAAAGCAAGTTATAAATGAAAGTTAGAGGTCACACCATGTGTTCGTCAGGACCTCTTTCAATACTACCAAAGTGTTTCAGGAAATCCCAATCCCATCAGTATCAGTCAGGAGTTAAACTCATGTTCCTCTGTTTATAAAGTTGCTAATAAGTTTGTTCAAAGTTGCCACATGTGGTTCGTTCCTGGTTTCATGTACACGTCAACTATAAAGTATCACAATAAGATGAGAACACAGTTTGCGAGAACAACATTTGAAACTTCCTGTTTTCTCTTTTGTCTATGTATCTACTTTCACAAACAGTGATCTCGCACAGCCTTTTGAACTTTTTGTTACATTTGACAGACCCCGTTATCCAAAGCAGCTCATTCAATCTATTTGTTTTTATCAGTATGTGTGTTCCCTGGTATTGAACCCATGACCTTTGCGTTGCTAACACAGTGCTGTTCCAATAGAGCTACAGGCAAATACAGTAAAAAAAGCTTTTATTGTGACCCTAAATAACTTCAAACTGCTGTCTTGAGTGTGCTTAGGGATTTTAAAGTTTCAACTGACCAGCTTGCTAACCTTGTACTGTATCAGCCAACTTAACCTCAACCCTAATCTTGTTACCAAATCAAAAAGAGGAATAGATCCTTTCCTATACTTGTCACATCAAGCTATTGCCTATTGGACAGTGCATCAGCCTTACTATAAAGACCCCATAATCTAATTGCGTTTTCTAGTTTTGTCATTTTTAAAAAGTGTAATCCCATTATTGGCATCAGAACTGGTACAGTTTAAGCATTGAGACATCACTCTCTAATTCCAAAGATGCTGAAACTTGTTTGCCAACTAATGATTTTCATCAGATGGACGATAAAATCCCATAAAAGTACATTAAAAAAGGGATTTATGTAGGGATTGTTCTTTTTTTTTTCCAAGCCGTGTGAAACCCATCTTTGCCATTCACCCCTTCAAAACACCTTAGCAACCAGACAGCAATGCCTTGGCAACCAACCCCACCCAGAGCTCCCTAAAATAACAGTGTGTCTTGACCCTAAACTTGACCCTAGATCCCATTACATTACGCCGACCCTAAATCCATCCAGATTAATTTATTTTCAATGCTGCCCCAAGCACGTTGTGCACTCGAAAAGAAACCCAAACCTCCGCTCAGGTACACGAACACTGACATTGCCATATGCAAATCGTGTACGTGACACTTTCACGTAGACACTAAGTGATACCAACCTGCACAGAAAGCCTAATCCCAAACTAATGCTGCCCATACAGACAGACAGAATGAGAAATAAACGACCAATTTATTGACTGTACTTTATCCCTTTCCATAACGTTCAAAGTACTACAGTTACGGTGACATATTCTTGATCATTGATCAAGGTATGCATGTGTGTATATTTATGATGTATTTGAATATACAAGCTGAGTGATCGGCTCACATTAAAATAGGTCAATTACTCTATTACTCTATAAAAGGCGTTTATTTAACATTAGTATGTATCCAAAGATCTTTGCTATGCACGAACGTTAACAAACTTTTAAACACTGTAAACTGAAGAGCACTTTGAGCCTGTAGTTTTTAGGAGTCAACACATATACAGTATATGCAAATAGACACACACTTGATGAAAACACAAGCAGAAATTTACTATATGCAGTTCAGGGCAGGTATGCAGACATATGAAGCGAAAATTGAGGGCAGCGCAAATAATGAGACAAAACCTTTTCTAAATATTTTATTATTATAACAATATTAAACGTTATTATAATCGTTTATTTATTTATTGTTGTTTAAAAGACATCTGCATCCTTAATTGTAACCATAAGAAAAAAGTAAAAATAAAAACATAAAAAACACTAGAGACAAAAGCATGTGAGTGATAACCATTTATGGACTTCCACGCGCACATCATAAAGATGGCTATGTGTGTATGTGTAGGGTGTGTAGTGTAGGGGAAATGTCACAGGGAAGATTGTGCTCAAGATGATGAAATATGTTGTCTGAAGGTGAAAGATAAAGTGGTCTGTCTGGTCAGGGCATCATATGATACATTTGAGACATTAGTTCATTTTCACTTTGATTAACAGCACACAATAAATAAATAAAACAAATAAATGAATACTATAGAAAGTCATATTTTCAAGACATCCTGAACCGACCCTGAGGGTGATGGACAGGAAATTACGTACTATGTTATTTCACATTGATACGGTACAACTACACTACTGACTCATTTTCCTAAATTTGATGACTCATTGGTCATGTGCAGGACACCTTTGTTCTTGTTTCCCGGCTCCCTTACCATTACCATTAAATAGAAAACACTAACCTCTAGTGGACATTATGTGTAATTGCGAATTTTAAGGTAAAATATGTAGGATTGGATTGACTGTTACACTGGATTAAGCATTAACGCGACTGCTCATGCAAAGTTAACTTGGAAATCACTTAAAATGTTAAACCATGCTTCTCATTTGGATCTAAATAATTATAATAATAATTCAATAAAAACTTGTGTTGCACTTCACTCAATGTTGTCCCTACTAAAATAAGACGCCTCGTAGCCAGCCCAATAATGAACCGGTATTATGTAAATATTTTATTTATTTATTAAACTAGTGTTGTTGATTTTAAAACAACTTCAGACATGATTGCAACATTTGAAATCTTTAAATAGAAAGTGTTTTGATAATGCGTAATGAGTTTAACACCTGTGATAGGCAATTAGCATATCCAGGCTGTCTGAGCATACGAGTTGATTAGACAGTAGGCTTGTTCGACTTGATGCGGCGCCGCAAGATCTGACAGGCTGATGACATCAAAGTACCGCGAGAGCGATTCGAAAGCAAACTTTTTTATCGTTTTTCGAGTCGCTCTCGCGGTACTTTGATGTCATCCGCCTGTCGGCTCTTCGGCGCCGCATCAAGTCGAACAAGTCTATTGTATTTTACGTCAGACTCACCCCAGCAGCGATGTTTACGCAAAACTCTATAAAACATCACCTTAATTAAAAAAAGAACACCCCCAGTTAACCGAGTTAGAGGGCCTTTATTGACGTGCAGGTGTATTTGTGTGTGGGGCAGGTAACAGCTCAAGAGCAGGTAAGCTAGTTTGCTGGTTTGTAACGCCCGCCGTGGCACATCGATCTAGTCTGTATGGTTGCTGTCCGTGGTTGCGCTGCTGTTTGTTGATGCACCACTGCTAAAAGTTCATGTATGAGATTTCTATTGAGATTTGTTATTATATCAGATGTGCATTATTGGCCTGACGTGAGAGATTTCCTACCCGACGTCAACACGTCGTAGCTGTTGGCTTTTAAATGCTTGTGTTTTACTAATTATGTTTAAATGCAAAAATAACACGAACAAGAATGAAATATTTACTGCACATTAGGTGAGGCTGTGATTGACGCTTTAATACCCACTCTAAATACAAACGGTTTTACCTTTCTGAAATGTTCAGGGACTTTTAAAGGAGCGGTATGTGATCATTTTACTGTATTAAATCAAAACAATACCTTAATATGATCGTAGACATTTAGGAAACATGCTAAGTTCATATATTGCTTTGTCCAAAAAAAACAACGCTGTAGCCAGTTATTCCACGCTGAAATGTGCGTTCAGGTTTTGGTCCGTGTGACCCCGCCCACTGACGATTTACGCACTAGTGTACAGTGTTGCCAACTTAACTTTTTTTTGCTAGATTTAGCAACTTTTCAGACTGCCTTGGCAACTTTATTTTCAAAGAGCACCTAGCAACAAATTTTGCTATTTTTTATTTATTTGGCAACTTTTGAAAAGTGACTCAAATAATAAAACCAAGCATTTTCTCTCAAAATTACACAAAATAATTATCTTCTCTGTGACTCACTGTTACTTGTATGCTTGGCTGCAAAAGTCTATAGACAAGTGGTTCCCAAACCAGTCCTGGAACCCCAACTGGCTACTGCACATTTAGGTTTTCCTCATCTGACACATCCAGTTCAGATCTTTTAGTCTTTGCTAATGAACTGATGAGTTGAATCAAGTGTGTCAGATGAGGTAGACATAATGTGCAGTACTAGGAGCTTTAAAGTATACAGTATGTTTAAAGATAGGCTACATTAAGGTATGCTAATGTGATTGTCCACCATCAAATGCTCTTTACACCGATTTCATCAACAATTTTCTATATTTAAACAGTTTAAACAATTCACCTCAACAAATTTGTATGACTTAGAACAAGTAAGCCATATGTGGTATATATGCCGGTTTGACTTCACTTTACATTCAGGAAGAATTCTGAGTAATGTTTAAATACTGTTTTGATTTTTAGATTGTCATGTAAGGTAAACCCACTCACTTCTAAGTTGATTACATACTTTTGATGATCTTGTAAACATTGTTATGCAACTACCATGATTTTAAAACAATGTGTATTTTCTCAGTTTTGCAATGTTACGTAACAAAGTCATTACGTAATGACATCACAATCATTAGCAACATTTAGCAACAAATTGAACTGCCTTTAGCAATTTTTCCTGAAAATGAGTTGGCAACAGTGCCAGTGTATTTCGACAGCTCGGTTGCCAGTTGGCGACAATCACTGCATATTGCAGCAAATAAACGATCTGGGTCAAAGCAGATTCCACCGTTCCGGTACTATTACGTTGCAAACTTAGAAAGGATTACTATGTTATTTTACAACGTATGAGGAGTAACATACAATTTTATTACGGTTATTTAAACGAGAACAGCAAAATGGCCCGTAAATGCGACCTCTGAAACAAGCTGCTGGTTGAGTTATATTTGCAAACAACAAATCCACTGCAAACAAAAAACTTATCAGATAAACTTAGTGTAAGAGTTTATGCTTTCCATCACACTCCTGTAAGTGTCCGGCAACTCCTGTGAGTGTGGAGTCTGAGGAGGAGGGGCGGGGAAAACCCCTCGTCAATATTTTGAATTTGGACTGTGATATCAAGCTCAACCGCTAGGTGTCAATGTTACATACAGCTCCTTTAAAATGTGGCTCAGTTTGGTTCTTTCAGCAGAACAGCCACCATGATTCTTAGTATAAGGTGTGTATTTTTGTATGTCTTTTCATTTATCTAATCACGCCACTTGGAACAGTAATGATGTGGTTTCCCGGGGAATTTGAATGCATACTTTCAAATGCATGAATTAAAAACAACTGTTATCATGAAGTCAATAGTTATTGTCTGTTGTAATTAAACGGGGATGCAATGTTTAACATGGTCAACGAGTTGGGCGTATGACGTTGTACTTCTGAGCTAGATACACTCCACAAGTTTCCTACAGGTTTTGGAAAGTTTTTTTCGAACATGAAATTCCCTTACGTAACAACTTTTCTTAGTCCCTTATTGGGCAATTCTCCCGGAAAAGCACACCCACGCGTCAACCAGTGAGAGCGGAAGAAAGAGCACGCCCACGCGTCAACCAGCGAGAGAAAGAGCACGCCCATCAATGCGCTTCCCAGAAGTTCAGCTGTGTTTGTTGTTCACTGCAAATCAAACTTTGATACTTGCTATCTCATTTCTGGTTTTCACAGGCAGGGTCACATAGATTAGTACCCCACTTATCAGGTTTTTTGGTTACACAGGAAGCATGAATTTAAAATAATATGCTGTTCTCTTTGAATGTAGTCTTTATGCACCCTACATACGTTTGAATAATTCATATATAACCTTGTACAGTCCAATAAGCAACCTACATTTTGTAACATTACACATTTGACACTTTACACTTAAATTTCTATAAAAGGACTTCTCAATGCGGTATTTAATAACACATTACAAAACTAGTTATTAAAGATATGAACACAAGCACATTCACTCTGAAAAGGAAAAATAGGAACAGACTGTTGATTGCCAAAAGTTGTGACACTAGCTCACCTCTGAGATAAGGAAGTACCAAATAGCATAGGACTACTTTTATAAGATTTCTACCGTCCATAGCACGAAATGATGTAAGACTTATTTGTTGTGCTCTAAAGATGAGTGTTTCTTCATGTTTCTGAACTGTTCACAGTATGTTCACAAATGTCTTTAATTAATGTATAGGTCATTGGTTCTTGAGGCGAGTCATAACAGGGTTGATGAAGGAGAAGTTGTTGAACATGCTCTGGTCCACGCTGTTGATAAGGGTACGATCCGCGATGGAAAGTCGGGGCTTCTCGCTTATAAACTCCTTATCAAAGTTACTGCAGTCGCTGGGTGATTTCTGTAAACATACAGGTAAAATGTGTCATTCACTATAATGTAGTGTAGTCACTGTTCAAATAAATAAAACAAAGTGCTTATGATCTTACCACAGTGGGTCTGAAGGGCGGCTCCACCTGCCGATTTTCCAGCGCATTCCAGTCAGTGTCTCTGAAGAACGCATGCTGCCGTATATTTCCTTTCACACCCAGACGCCGTTCTGGTTCCCTCACGAATAACTGCGACCAGGCACAAAATTAATAAGTAAGCAAAATACTTAATGTGTCATAAAAGTGGTCCATACTATATTCCAAGTGTTAAAGGTCCAGTGTATGAAATTTAGTGATGTGGTGAGGTTGTGAATCACAACCAATTGCTCACTCCACCCCTCCCCCTGACCATTTTTGGGTGAACTATTCCTTTAAAGTCCCCGTGAACCGGAAGTTGCGACCGTTTTCACTGCCGTATTCTGACACATTTCCGAGTGAAAAGGAATTTCAAAGGAGAAAATTAGTGGACGTGGCTTTACTGCGAATTGATTGGATGTGTAAAAACAGCTGTTGGATTGATTTTAAAATGAAACTGACAGTTGAAGGGGAGGAGTTAACGGATGCCAAGTCTAATTTACGTCATTTGAGATGGACATTCATTTCAGGGCGGAAGTGCCTTTTCAGATTTTAACTGAAGATTATGAGGGTACATGAATTTAAATTTAAAAAAAAGAAAATGACCCACATTGATAAGCTATTTTCTATAAACACTGCAATATTTCATGAAAAAATAATTTCATTTTTAATTTCACTGGGACTTTAAGATATAACATTTTTACTTGGATTATATGAAAAACTATTATTATTATTATTTATATGAAATTCTTCCAAAAATCAAATTAAATAAAGTGGTTTTGAGGCATGGAAGATGAAAATTTCTGTAGAATCTTAATTTTTGTGAGGCTCACATTGAAGAGTTTGTACCTTAACAAGAAGGTCCCGTGTGTCTCTAGTCAGCCAACGTGGGTAGCAAGGGTCATCGGTGCGGATCGACTGAAACAACTCTTCCTCATCGTGTCCATGAAAGGGGGACTGGCCAATCAACATCTCATAAAGAAGGACACCAAATGACCACCAATCCACAGAGGTCCCATATTTCTGCCCGAGCAAAATCTGCGAAGAAGTGGTTTCTTGAGTCTCATATTTCGCATCTTTGAAACAACACAACTTCCACAACTACAAAAGACGATCACCTCAGGAGCAATGTAGTCTGGTGTTCCACAGAAGGTGCACGTTCTAGCTTCTTCAAACATGTTCTCTTTACACATGCCAAAATCTGCAATCTTGATGTGGCCTTCAATGTCCAGCAAGATGTTATCCAATTTAAGATCTCTGCAAAAAGCGAAAACACAGACATGGGATTTCAAAACAGTCTCAACACATTCGTCCAATAGCTTACATTATGGTGTATGCTTTTTGCAGAAACACACACCTGTACACAATGCCTTTAGAGTGTAGAAATTGCAGCCCACAAATGATCTCTGCAGCGTAAAACCTATCATGAAGTGGAAAGAAGAGAAGAGAGGAGGTGGAAGATATTGAAAAACAGATTTAAGAGTGGGCAGAGCTTTTAAAATGTGTTTGTGGAGGCTGTATATGAGTCTCACGTGGACCGTGGGAGGTCAAATCTGTGGCAGGTCTGGATGTGGAACATTAGGTCGCCTCCATTTAAATACTCCATCACAAAGAAAAGATTTTCCTTGAGAGACCAACACAGAAATGGATCAATTCAGACCAGTCAATCAAAACTATACTGTATGCGGTGTAAAATTTTACAACTATGTGTTTTACCTTGGTTTGGAAGGTACAATAGAGGTGTGTGAGGAAGGGGTGTTCCCAGGCTAGAGATAACACTCTCTTCTCCACCATAGTGCATTCAACATCATCATCCATCAGAACCACATCTTTTTTTAGGGCCTTCACTGCAAAGAACTGCCCAGCGCCCTTCAACTCGGCAAGAAACACCTACAAACACACACATTTGTTTAGATTAGGGATGCACCGATATGTAAATTTTGGCCGATAACGATAACCGATCATTCTTGAACACTGGTAGCCGATAACCGATATATTGGCCGATATACGGTTCCTAAATATTAATATAACATTTTCTGAGACTGAGAATCATGTACCAAGCCTACTTTACACTAATTAAAACTTTAGTTGAACTTTTAAACTTTTCTGGTGTAATGTTTATTTAATAAACAAATAAAGATGTTCTTCCAGAGCAACCCAGAAATGTGTTCTCAAAAGCCACAAGTCTAACAGGTCTCAAGACCGAAAGCATTCAGACACCAGTCGGCTTCAAACAATATGCTTTTGTTCTTATAATTTACATATTCATAAATATCTACATACTACATCAACAATGGTTTGCTAATAGCAGTAAGTGAATGATCATGACAGAAAGACAGTACTGTACAAGATTTTAACTGAGCAGCGTGCAGCTGAAGTGGTTCAACCAGAGGAAATGATTCATAATTAATCGGCTATAATATATCTGCCTAAATTCTATTATCGGCAGATACCGATAAAATTAAAAGTGATAGCGATACGGCCGATAATTTATCGTGCATCCCTAGTTTAGATGTAGTCATGCTTAGGACCACAAAAACTGTTTTTTGTTTTACCTTTCCAAAGCTACCCTTGCCCAGCATCTTATGCAGAATGAAGTTGTCAAGGGTAAACTTTGCATGGTGCTCTTTGCGTGGGGTGGCGTACAATGGCTCAGTCTCTTCGGGAAGACTTGGCCTCCGACCCTCTGTCGGGGTATCCCATGCGATACCCTGTTGCTCTATAGGGGGGACCAGAAGAGGGTTCGACATCAATGCATGTATTGGAACTGTGTTAACTCTGCTTTAAAATGTAGTGGGCTGCTGTCCATTTTACATATCATAAGTACATTACAGATATGAAAGTTGTTCCAAACAGTAAACTGAAAAATGGTTGCTGTCTTATAAGATACATTACTTCAGTCAAGTGTGGCTTAAATTGTATGAAAGTAGGACCCTGCCTAATGTTGACTTGTAAATGACCATTAACGTGAATGCATCAAAAGCTAATTTAATTATTTGCTGAGTAAATTATATACGAAGTCAAATGAAAGACAAGCGAATGAAAGCGAAGAGAAACACAAAGAGAGACACGAATTAGTTGATGTGAATTGGGCGGCGTGGTTTGACACAGGTGGATGTGTGAAGACACTCCTAATCGTGTGATGGTGCAAGTGACACAAAAAAGCTGAACAACTAAAGTTGGTAACTAAAATGCACTTTACAATTGCCTTTTAATGAACACACATATTGTTTATTATGATAATTGATAACTGTTTAAAATGTTTTAAATGTTCTAAGTTTATTTAATTCTTTTAAATTTGGGAAAATAGCAACTTCTAAACCATAACTATAACTATACAGTATTACTGTTATCACATTCAGAGTGATTTTTTTCTCTAGCTGGTGAAAGGTAAAACATTGATCATTTAAAATCCATTTGGATTTCAAGGATGTGTGCATTTGAAATATAAAACCACAACACACAAGCTTAGAATAAACATTAGATTATCCATTGGTGTGGATGCCAATATAGTTATTGTTATTGTAAATGGGCTTTTAGACAAGTTTCTCGCACATGCCACCTATTGTGTAAAGGTAATTTTAATGAAAATGTTAATAAAGCATAATAAAGCAGAAAGAAAGGCAGATCACGTGAGTTTGGAACAGAGCTTACGTTTGAAAGTACGTACGACTTTGTGATCTTGTCGTATGCATACTGTACCTTTGCGTGGTAGAGCTGGGGCAGGTGATAAAGGAGAAATTGGTAAGCAGCCAGAGGGCTCTCTGGTGACCCCTGCCTGACTTACGGCCACCGGCCCTTCACGACCAACAATTTCATTACTTTGAGAGCTCCGAGCCTGTGTTGGACAGAAACACACATTCACACACATACAGCACAGCACACCCATAGAATTCATATAAGATTATACAACCTGTACCGCATAATGTATGTCACTCGCATAACTAGCATACTATATATACGGTGAGTTACTAATAAGCACAGACTACTTACAGATTAAAGGGGTCATATGGCGCGAATACGTGTTTTTTTTGTGTGTGTCTTCGGTGTGTTATAAGTTGCCCATGCATGTATTAGACTCGTAGAATTGCAAAAATGAAAGTGTCGGAACAAAAGATGCATTCTATCTAAAAGCGAATGCTCACCCAGACCTGCCTGAAAATTCTCGTGTAACCACACCCCCACAAATCTACGTCAGTTCGTGGTATGAGTTGACTAAGACCGCCCAAATGTATACGCAAGTAAGGTGGGCGTAACTGTCAGTACAATTGCTTTGGAACCTGATGTTCCAAATATGGTAAGAGGCGTTACATTTCCGACACACGCTTGCACTTTTCGACCAATCCCTACGCACTGGTTAACTGGCCAATCATAGCACACCTCGCTTTTCAGAGCGATGAGCTTTGTACAAAATCCACGCATTTCAGAGAGGCGGGGCAAAGAGGAGATACAAACATGAACGGTATGTGGAAAATACAGCGTTTTTGAACCTTAAATCGTGTATACGCATTGCATTACATCTAAAACATACAATAATATTTGTTTTAGCCGTGTTATATGACCCCTTTAACACAAATGTGCTGTGTTTTGCAGGGGGTGTGGCTTGTGTCAATCTGTGTAGTGTTTGTGTCACAGCATGTGTTTTCTCTGACCTGTTGAGTGCTCTCAATCATAGCCAGAGCTTCTGCCATTAGCTTCTGGTTGACGCCACAAAGGTTAGCAACTTTCCTTTGACATTTATGGTGAACGTTCATGCCACACTCTGTAAATGAAGCACATTTAAGTCAGTACTAACAAAAAAATGGGATGTTACGAGGCCATACTTATATATCTTAACCTGTAAGCCATAACTTTAGCATCTATATCGCCCCCTCTGTTCTAAACTTAAAATTGCAGGTTACTTTACATACTTTTACACAAAATATAATTTAATTTAGTATTTTGTCTTTATTCTCTTTAGGCAGCATATATTTTTATAAGATTTTATAAGATAGCGTTATTAAAAACACCAGTTTGTGCATCAACCCTGTTACCATCCTATGAAATATGCAGCATGAAACTAATTTATAGATTGACATTTATAACAGGCAAATGGTTGTGTAATGGATCACCTTCACATTTAAGGCCCTGGCGAGCGATACCCCACAACAAGGTGCCACAGTGCTCGCAGAACGTTGGACTCTTGTAGTTATAAACTTTAAACCTGTGTGGCATGTCAATCTTAAAGCGCTCTTTGTGGATCTGGAACACACGCATACATACACAGATTTACTTTAGACGTCATTCAGCACATACACACATTGCATGTTTTATGGGGACTTAGACATAATGTTTATGTCACCCTACCTTTAAACCTAACCCTTACAAAAACTTTTTGCGTTTTACATTTTCAAATAAACAATTTAATTTAATTTATAAGCGGTTCTCCTCATGGGGACATTTTTTGGTCCACATGAGGAGAACAGCTTATAAATTAAATTAAATTGTTTATTTGAAAATGTAAAATGCAGAAAGTCTAGAATGATCTTTTACCTATTTTTGTGGGAACATTTGGTCCCCACACTAGGATTTACCCGAACCAGAGACGTACAGACAAGTAACCATGGAAAGTGTCTAAAACGTCATCCAACATTTTCATTGTGAATCAGATAAGGGTAGCGAAAGGGGTCATAAATTTTCTCAGTAATTACTAAAAAAGGAAGAAGCTGAAGTATGATTCATTTTCCTCATTTCATTTTCACAATACATTCAGAAAGTTACTTCAGCTTTGCTGGATCCATAAATAGCCTACAGTCACACAAACAGTCCAAAGGTCTCTTACTTGAAACCAGGTCAAGATACTATTGTGGACTGTAATTTACACTGAGGAGTGTAGATTACACACTTTCTAGATAATAGTTATTCTATAATTGGACAGGAAAAACTCTGGATGTTTAATATCGTGAACTGCAATTCGTATTAAATTCAACTCAAGTGTGGGTCAATAAATACTATCATGATGCCTAAATATATATTCCCATGTATACAGTACACAAAATAAGATAGACACTGTTTACTCCAAAGTACAAATAAATAACACAACAGTTCATGGATTTAAAGTAAATGTAGTTACCATGGTTTCTTTACTGTTTACGGCCGAGCCTGTGCATTTGGCGATGACTTTGTCGATACACTTTTTATGAATGGCAGCATTGCATTCTGGAAAAATAGAAATAGGTTTGTGGGAAGAACCGTGACACAAGTATGGAAACGCTTTTTGAGAACTGCAAAAGCAATGAGGATGTGAAAAAATGACTTACGTCGACACTGATACCCCTGTTTATTCAGGCCCCTGGAAAAGAAATATTTAAAGAAAATGATTTTATGTTCTAAACAAATCATGATGAATGAGATTAGATCTTATTGTGTGTTTCACTGTAGATGCACATTACAGAAGCAAAATGTCTTCAGAACGCAATTGGCTTTAAAGACCCATTGAAGTGCCTTGAAATCTGCAGCTTTGTTTAATGCAGTGATTTCATTTCCTCTGAAACAGGAAATCAGGGCTGGACATATATAGCGGGTCTTGCACTTTCAAAATAGCCAATAGTGGGGACAGACACTACCATCTCTAGATTCTAGAAAGATTTTTATCGGTCAGAAAAACTTGATGAGAGCCTGAAGTGCAGAATGATGTCATTAAAATTGTTAATTCATTTTGGTGGAAGTAAGACACCATAAATTTGGAATGCTTATATCTTTGTGAATTTTGTCAGTGTTTTGGGTCACACTAGTTAAGGATATCCTTAAGGCTAACATATACATGCTAAAAGCCAAAAAACTCGAGCTTGGTTTAGAATGGGAACAGTACCAGACAAACTCTTTGCAGACCGAACAGAAAGTCGGCTGAGGGAAAAAGGTGGCGGTGAACTCGTGACATTTGACCACGTGAACTTTGGCTTGTTTGATGGCACCACGTCTGTGATGCAAGGCGAACGTCCCCTCTTTTTCATGCTCGCTGTCTCCATCTCCTTCACCGTGCCCTGCAGCATCTAAGAACAAATAGACACCCACACTGAATAACCAATAGACATTTATGCATTCTGTGCTGTCTGATATGTGTGGGCTGTTACAATACATGATTTCTGTCTGCATTTTACCAGATGTTCAGTTCGCAGAATGACACGTTTCAAATAAAATAGTTAAACAATGCATGTCTCTGGATTAAATAAACACTCACCACTTCTCTCCAGAAAATACCGCGCTTCCATTAGTAAGCGACCCTGTGGTTTCAATTCCACCTGTAGCACAGAAAATCTTATCACTTGATTCAAAACAAACAATTAAATCCATGTTGTATGTATCCATTTTTGTGTTACCTAGGTTACCTCAAAAGTATTTTTTTTTCAGGTGTGAGTGAGGTGTGCAGAACCAACAGAATCACACTCATACGCTTAGTTTCACTGGAAAATATGTCTGCAGCAAGACTTTCACACATGCTCACCCAGATCTCAAGTTTGCCGTTCTCTTTCTTGCAGCGTGATGCGAGGGTGTCCAGCTGGATGGTGGCCTCTGTCTTTAACTCGGCCGTTTTGTCCTTGACCACCACGTGCATCACTCGTCCCCTGTGGACGTGAGCGTCAAACGTGCTGCTCCAGGGGGGATACATAGTGGGTCGCTTCTGCTTGTACACCTGACCTTTTTCTATAGATAAATGCATACAGATAAGCCATCAAAAAAGTTTCACTATGCATTTTACAGGATTCAGACTAGATTTACGGAAACTTATGTCTTCTGTAATGATACAATGCACAATGCTTTGATAGTATTTAACATTTTCCAATCTTAAGTTATTCATTAGTGTACTGTACACTGTAAAGAAAACGATTTTCGCTAGGGCTGTCACGATAAACCGACGATAAATATCACGTGATTTATGCACAGCTTTTGAGTGAAATACGGGAAAATGCTGCTGCATCCGAAAGCCAGAGGGTGCTCTCGTGCGGAAACTCCAAATACGCACAAGAAGACCATAACACGTTCTAGAATCTAGGAAATGCCTATGGACATCTTTTTATCACTGTTACTCAAGCCTTTTTATGATAATAAAGTATATTTATAATGATCATGTTTGACGGGTGTTGCTTTTTCAAATGCACATTATAAGCGACTCAAACTCGCACTACTTTTAGGTCGAGCTGCATTTCCTACTGATCCCAGAGCCGTGCTTCACAGACAAGCTATGCATTAAAAAAAATATCGACACATTGTATATCGCAGCCAGCTCGATTACAATAGGATTTAGTGGTATCGCGATAAGTTATCGTGCAGCCCTAATTTTCGCTGCCTTAAGTTTTTGAGTATAATCAAATTGGTTTTACAAAGCATTTCAACTTATTATTTCAAGTTTTGTCAATGTCTGTGTACTTCAACTTATAAAAGTGAGTTGAAATTGCTTAACTTATTTTGATAAGTTACATCAA
>NW_026634315.1:112671-194725 GCF_024868665.1 Triplophysa rosa | reverse complement strand
ATGTCATTGTCCCTTGTTAGTGTTCCCTTCATAAGCCCTTTGTATTCATTGTCCCGTGTTGGTTCATTGTTGCTTCCCCATTCGATTACCCTGCTTCGTGTCTTCTCATGTATATTACATTGTTCCTGTTTGCCGGAGTTTGGATTTATGATTTATTTTTGGACCTTGTTTGTTTGCCCCCCTTGTGGGATGTTTTAGTTAATGCATTAACTTTAAAATCTTACTGATTACCTATAAAGCCCTACACGGTTTAGCTCCACAGTACCTGAGTGAGCTTCTCTCGTATTACAGTCCTAAATGTTCACCATGTTCTCAGGGCTTCTGGTCAGTTGGTAATACCTAGAATTTCAAAATCAAGTGCAGATGGTAAATCCTTTTCCTATTTAGCACCTAAACTTTGGAACTGTCTTCCTTGTACTGTCCGGGAGGCAGACACATCTGTCAGTTTAAATCTAGACTAAAGATGCATTTTTTTAATCTTGCATACATTACACTTCCATAATACAAATCCTCTGAGGGTTTAGGCTGCATTAGTTAGATCAACCGGAACCAGGAACACTTCCCATAACAACTGATGTACTTGCTGCATCAAAGAATGTAGAACAGTACTCTACTATCAGCTGTCTTTTCTCATTGTTCCGAGGCTACCGCAGCGAGCAGGATGCAGTCCATGCCCAGACTTGGTGGTAGAGCTGAGAGAGGGAAGCGGCCACCTGACAAAAGCTGAGATGGTAGAGCTGAAAGAGACAATGCCGTAAGTGAGTCCTGCCTGTCGCAACATTTGCTACTCTGACTTTTCTTAAAAAATAACATCAAAGTAAAATCTTCATATCGTTCCCAATGAAAGTATAGTTTGGTGTGAAACATGTCGAACATTAATGGACAGGCAGTCGATTCCTTAAATGAATAGCTGTTTCCGCACCAAAGCGATTTATTCAGTGTAGTGAAGCATCTCTTCCATTGACATCCATTCAAAAAAAAAACTGGTCTCCTTTCCTGTATACCACTGAAGCCGTTGCGTTAGCATTACCTGTTATGCATTTTTTAGCTAAAGGTTGCAGGCTTCCCCTGGAACAGCCCTCTGTCAATTTCGTCTGTTAGCGATCGTGTTCTGGATGGATCCCCCTCTGTTCATTCGTGTTCCGGTCCACATTTAAAAGCTGCCATCCACGAAAAAAAGTGTATTGTTTTAATATCAGTACATGTAAATTACCAGTGTTGTCTCAGTGTGTTTTTAGAAATTCTGGAAAAGGCTCAGACTTTTGGCAGCTTCTGATGCATTTGTCAGTCAACATCAGTCATTTACATATAGTACCAGGCACGGATTAACGCACGGGCCTACTGGGCACTGGCCCAGGGCACTAGACAAGCAGAGGGCCCTGGCAAATTTAATATGTGTTTATATTTTTTTATTTATTATTTGAATTGATTTTTCAGTAATACAGTGCTGAATTCTGTTGAATACAGCCATTGTTTTGCAGTTGTGAGGTTTTAACTGTAGAATCAAATAAATAATCCTCATGCATTGCTGCGCTGTTGAGAGGGACATTTAGAGTAAAAAAAACACTGTGTAACATAAGTGTGTAGAAGACAGTTAAGCAAAATAATGAGTTTAAAACCACAGAAATCTGTCAAAGATATCTCAGTTAGCTGTCTTTTATGGGCATTGAATGTAATCTTGTGAGACAGCTGGATTTGGATTTTGGAGTTTTCTCGGAGGAAATCATGAAAGATACCTCTCAGCTCAGGTAAAACCAACTTTTTTGTTAAGTTAAATGCTTTGGTGATCGATATTGCTTAGTTTGTAATGTATGGACTGCCAAATGCTTGTCTTCTTAAAGCAACAACAGAGTTGTTCGACCTTAAAATAATTTCTCTAAAATTATTTTAGTGGTAGGACAACTCTTAATTGGACAGATTTTACTACCACTGCTAACTAAGCATCCCTCTATCGGCTGAAATGACACTTGTAACTGTGTTGTGCGGGTAGGTTCACCAGCCCCACCCATCACCTGCTTTACGGCATACACCACGTTTTACTCGTAGCCTGGGTGACGTTAGCCGACATCTAACAATAAGACGAAAGGATTTAGTTCAACGCAAGTCTCCAAACCATCACCATGGCAGAGCCAGCAAAAAAAAACAAAGAGGAAAAAAGAGAGAGAGTGATCGGACACAAGCCCGAACACGAATCAATATCTGATGGACTTACACTCGGTGGCCCGAGCCGGAAGGGGCAACAGGTTGCAAAACGGATGGAGACCTAACGTTAGCCTTCCTGCTACTGGATTTGAAAGTCTTATGTGTAAATTTTTTCTTACTGTCTTGTACTTTTGATCTTATTAGTAATTAGGCTGTGCTCGGGTTGTTTATTAGCGTTACTGGTTCACAATTTATAACCGTAAGGTAGACTAGAGATTATGTAATGTTGCCGGGTCTCAATAGCTTACGTAGCATGATCGTGCCTCATCACGAATTGAGTGTTATGCTTGTAAACGAAGACTACCAAACCACAATAAATGTTTTAAGGTCAAAAGTTGCTGATTCCTTAGTTCATGCACGTAGACTAATGTTATCGGTATCTATAGTTACTATGATAGGCACTATTCCCATAGCAAATTGAGTGTAAGAATTTGATATCATAATAGAAGATTATTTGCGTTGGTTACTAAACACATTCACGTCCATGCGTTGTGTTTTGGGTGACTGCAAATGTGTTAACGTTAGCTGCTCTGTAGCTAGCACGCTATGCGCTAACGGCTAACAACCAGCTGCTACCTCAGAATCTAGTTTGAGCTATTAGTATAGTCCAGTAGTATACCCCGCGGGAGCCAAAAGAGTGCTGTACGTAGTACATGCATAGTTTATGAAGTGACATGATGTAACAGCGGTTCCCTTTCTGTCAGTCTCTCAACGTTTTGTCGAACTGACAGAATGAGGTTTGAGAACTTCCAAGTGGAAGTATGCCTTCCCCCCAGTGAGCCTCAGGTCCTGTGCAAGGAGGCTCACTGGGGGGAAGGCGTACTCCACTTGTCCCACGGCCAGCTGTGCGCAAAGACCTCCGTGCCGAGGGGGGCCTTGGTCAGGGTGTTCCAAAGCGGACAATGGGAGGTGTCCAGGGAGGCAAACAGGTCCACCTGCGCCTGCCCTCGCTGCTCCCAAATGAGCTGGACGGCGCGGGGATGGAGTCACCACTCTCCACGGAGCGTGACCTGCCGAGAGAGCGAGTCAGGGAAGAGGAGCTGGACCAACCGCCCTACTGGCCCAACCAGACTTGGTTCTCAGAGCTGACGCTTCTGACGACAACTCCCCCCTGGCCGATTCCCCTGATGAAGTACCTTCTTTCTCAGGGGAAGGGCACGGTCTGGCACCCGAGACCAGACCTCTGGAACCTCCACGTCTGGCTCCTGGAAGGAACGAGGAGATCCTGAGTGACCTGCCTCCCGCAGTCGTGAGTACGATCACCCAGGAAAGAGCCCCAGCCACTAGGTGACTGTACGCCTACAAGTGACGCCTCTTCTCGTCTTGGTGTTCTTCCCGCAGGGAAGACCCACAGAGTTGTGCGATCAGTGTCGTGCTGTCCTTCCTTCAAGAAAGGTTAGAGAGCAACCTCTCTCCCTTCACGCTCAAGGTATATGTCGCCGCCATTGCTGCACATCACGACCTTGTGGCAGATAAGTCTCTCGGGCAGCACGGCCTGGTCATCAGGTTCCTGAGGGGTGCGAGGAGAGTGAATCCTCCCTGACCGCGCTCCATAACCTCTTGGGACCTTAATGTGGTCCTTGTGGGCCTTAGAAGGGGCCGGTTTGAGCCCCTAGGGGAAGCCGCTCTATCTCATCTCACGATGAAGAAGGTTCTCCTAGTGGCGCTCGCTTCCGTCAAGAGGGTAGGGGATCTGCATGCACTCTCTGTGTCCAACGAGTGCCTAGAGTTCGGGCCGGGCGACTCCCACGTGGTGCTGAGACCCCGGCCTGGCTACGTGCCCAAAGTTCCCACCACCACCTTCAGGAACCAAGTGGTGAACTTTCAGGCGGGGAGGAAGACCCAACCCATGCGCCTCTACTTCGACCACATGCACAGATGCTCTGAGCAGCTCTTTGTCTGTTTTGGAGGAAAGCAGAAGGGGAGAGCTGTCTCCAAACAGAGATTGGCGCACTGGATCGTGGACGCCATCACCTTGGTGTACCGATCCCAAGATCTCCCCTTCCCACTGGCAGTGAGAGCTCACTCCACCCGGGGTGTAGCCTCCTCGTGGGCACTGGCTCAGGGCACTTCTCTGGCAGACATCTGCAGAGCTGCGGGTTGGGCTACGTCCTATACATTCACGAGGTTCTACAACCTTCGTGTAAACCGGTGTCTGCCCGCGTCTTGCACACCAGGTAAGACCGACGGCCGGCTGGGCGTACTCCTGCGAAACGCCTTCTCCCCGTCATCAGGTGAGTCAAGTGCGCTGTTCCAGCTTCCCTACTTCCTCCACTGGATGAAGTATAAGCATTCCATCCATCACTAAGAACTTTCGAGCTTACGAGCCGGGCGGAGCGGCTCGTATTCCAGGCCCAGTATAGGTGAGTTTCCCTCACGAGGTGAACCCTTATACCTGAGCTAGTGCTCTACACGTAGTGACTCCCCCTTCTTGGGTAGTCCCGTCTGACGTTCCTCACTCTTGGTTCCCCTGTCGGTGAACCTGTTACCTCCCCTCAGTGGACTCCACCTCAATCTGTGATTGAGGCCCCACATTGCTACTACTCCCATGAGATCTCCCCACTGGTGAGACCATGTAGGCATTCCACATATTATCTCCCTACGGCAGATGTGGTCTCCGTAGCATTCCCAGCGTTCCCAGGAGTAGCGTTTCGCAGCGTTCCTTACGGTGCCGGGCGGCTCGCCTCTGGAGTAGCAAAGGCCACCACCTGCACGGCCGTTAGTAAGAGCCTCTCGTCTTGATTTACGCAATTGATGCCTTACTACACCACTGGAAGTTTACGATTCATGGTTGCACTCGCTTGTGACTTGCCCAGGCCAGTCAGTGTCGCTCCGCTGGAAGTCATGACGTGGCACAGCTCCATGGCGTTTCGTATAGGAACCCCATTCTGTCGGTTCGACACAACGTCGAGAGACCGACAGAAAGGGAACATCTTGGTTACGTATATAACCTCAGTTCCCTGATAGAGGGAACGAGACACTGTGTCCTTCATGCCACAATGCTTCGCCGTCCGATGCAGCGACCGAGAATGCCTCTCAGGTTCCTCAGCCCAAAGGTGAATGAATGGGCACACCATCTTCCTTTTTATACCCATATGTACGGGGCAGAGACTGGCATGCCATGCCATTCGCCAAGTTCATTGGCCTTTTAAAAGTACAATCAGAGATGATAGGTTCTCAAGATCAAACCCCATTGTGTCTGTTCAACAAAACGTCTCGTTCCCTCCATCAGGGAACTGAAGTTACATACATAACCAAGACGTTTCTGCTTAGTCAACAAATTCACGTGTATTGCGCTAGACAATTGCGCTTATTAACCACATGGGGGAACCATACGCCAAAGTTCTCTGTTGTTGCTTTAATGCAGAAATGTTTGTGATGCAAGGAATATTTCCACTTAATATTATTTGGTTCTACGAAATATTAACAAATCCATTTTTTGGTGTAAAGGTAAATGTTATGTGCACTGCATTGTATGTGCTTTTTAGTGTAATTGTAAGGAGCAGTTCACACAGAACATGTTTTTTCATTTTGTTGCATTACTTTTTTCATTGGTTTTCTATGTAAACACCAACTAGAAAAACGTGTTTGACGCCCACGCAGTGGCGTAACTTTGCTTTGAAAAGTGGTGGTGACAAGGACGGGTGCTAGTCACTCATCACTATACCTTCGGAGAGTCAAGCTTGCATTGTACATACAAGGTCGCAGAGCACTCTCTGAAGCCACACCTCCTTTTAAAACGCATGTATATACCTAATTTCATTGGCTAGCAAATCACCCGATCATTGTAATCGAACCGAATGCTGGACATACATAGCTCATATCCCAGAAAACATTTAAATATGTAAATAAATTTGGAACACTTTATTTACTGATTTGCTATCAGCCATAGACTTTCAACCAGCACCAAAAAAAAATCGCCAACTCTACGTTTAACACCTAATTTACCTAGGGACCTGCTGACTGACACGCAATGTACGCTTTTCAACAATAGATTGAAGTTACACATGCACACACGGAATTAATATGATCCAATGGTCATACATCAGAGTAATCAAAACACGCAGGATAAATATAGCGACCTTTTCTGCCCAGCTTCAATTCTTCAGCTCGATGCAATTCTTGCATAACAGTTATCTGTGCAATAGAACTCTACTTCTAATTACATGTTTTTTTCCCTGATAATACCAGCCAGGACAATTTGAGCCACATTTGGTACAACGTCAGACTCAGTACTACATTCATAATAAATTCTCCCATCCAATCATGTAACACAAAAGAAAACCAGCAGATCAAGAATTAAATCAAATTCAACCAATCATGAACTACGCAAAATCTGGTATTAAACATGAACGAAAGTCATGTGTTGTTTTAATTAAAAATTACATTAATGAAAACGAAATAACAAAATATAAAATTTTAATTAAAAATTACATAAATTAAATTGACATTTTTTTCCGCTTCCTTTAACCTCCCCCACCCCACATGTAACGTCAAAGGCAAACAGTCGTATTAGTTACCAACATGTATATACCGTAAAACCTACGACAATGTCCAAAAGAAAGTGTGGAAGTGATATAAGAAGCTTTTTGCTGAAGCAGCCACGAATTGTTTCTTTGCTTAACATTTAAACCCATTATAGTAAATTAGTAAAATAAGACATGTGACCTATAGGCATACAGTATCTGTTTTTTAGGCTACTGAAGCACAGTGATTAAAAACATTGAATAAAATGACCATGAATTTAAAGACATGTATAATCTATATCATTTTAACATTGGATTTTAGAGGCTGTAAATGCCATTTAACCTTCAAATAATTTTGTCGCAGAATCAGACAAATGTGCCTACTGACAAAGCTGATGAAACAGATCAGGAAGCAGAAAATGCAGAGGTAAGACTAAATTACATTATAAATATTTTACAACATTGGATACTACAAATACAGCACATATTTTAAATAAAATGAATGCCACAATACATATTTTGGGCATTTAATCTTTAATAACAATATTTAATCTTTAATATTAATACATTTGACATATTTCAGAAAAATTATATTAATATTGCATGTATTTAACAGTTCATAAAGATTAAACAACTATTTACAGATTTGATTTAAATGAATAAATACAGAGCAAAAAGAACTCATACAGCATATTAGAACTACTTACAAACTACAAAAGATACAATATAAATATACGTATAAATATATAAAATACACAGAAAATTACAAAACAAGATTATATACAAATTGTACAATTGTTCTGTGTAATTGAAACTACATTTAAACTATTACAGAGGCAGGCAGATGATACCTTGGGTGAGGCAGGGGAGACTGTTGCATTTAGAGAGCAGGAACAATCAGTACAGCCAACAACATCCAGAGAGTCAAGTCCACAGACACCTGAAGAATACCCACTAACAGAACAATTTCAGCCAGACCCAAAACTTATTGAAGTTCAAAAATTGGAAAACAAAACTCTCAGATTTCAGGAGCGCTGGTTTAAGAGCTTCCCATGGCTGCACTGCAGCTCTAAACTTAAAGGGGTTGTATATTTTTACTGTATTAATGCCTTTTCGAAACAGACACCCACACTGGTCAAAAACACAGAACAAATATTCATCCCTACAGGTTTCAGAAACTGGAAACGTGGCACAGAAGCTTTTGTAAAACACACAAACAGCAAAGCTCACAACATTGCAGTAAACACATTCATGCATTCTGAAAGACCCATTAAAATGCAACTCTGCAGCATTTCAACAACTGCACAAGAGGAGGCCAGGTTAAATTTGTCAAAGATTGTGAATGCTGTTAAATACTTGCCTCTGAGGGGGCACAGCCAAGAGGAAGGACTTTCCAGCAGCTTCTTCTCTTCATGACAGAGAGTGATCCTACTCTGGCAAGCTGGCTCAAAAGGAACCACTGCTACATAAGCCCTGCAATCCAAAATGAAATAATGAATTTGATGAGCAACAACATAATTTGTGAAATTGCACTGGAAATTACTGCTTTACCAATGGTGCAGTATTCAATAATAATGGATGGGACCCAGGATATCAGTGGTGTTGAGCAGGTGTCTATCTGCCTACGCTGGAACCTAGAGAGGAGTTTGTTGGACTTTATGAAGCCTCTTCCACAACTGGTGAGCAAATAGGGAAGATTGCTCATGATGTCCTCCTTCGCCTAAACCTTCCCCTTTCTAGTCTCTGTGGTCAAACATATGATGGAGCAGCCAACATGTCTGGGCATCTGTCAGGTGCACAAGCTTACATCCGCAAAGAGCAACCACTTGCCACATTTGTTCACTGTGGCCCCCACTGTGTGAATTTGGTCACACAAAGCAGCCTGTTCAGCCACACCAATAATTCGCAATTCTCTGCAATGGATCCATGAGTTGGGGTGTTTATTTGACAAGTCGGGCAAATTTAAAACAATTTTCAAGTGTGTGGCAAAATCTACATCTGGCTGCTATACAACACTTGAAGCCCTTGTGTCCAACAAGATGGACAGTGCATACACCAGCCATCAATTCTGTCCTAAACCAGTATGAGGCTGTCTTGACAGCACTAGAGGAAATGGCATTGTCAAGCACACATGATACTGCCTCCAGAGCCAATGGTCTTCGTGAGCGTTTCCTAAAGGAAACACTGTCCTTGGACTGCTGTTGGCACAGGACATCATGATAGGACTGGAAGAGCTGAACACTTCACTACAAGGTAGAGGAGCAACAGTAGGAGGCATGCTAAGTGCAGTTGAATGTGTAAGAAAACAGCTTTCTGCACAAAAGAACAGAAGAATGTTTTGTAAAGTTCTACAGACAGGCATCTGAGGTAATAGCATCATTGGACCTCGAGCCAATAACACTACCACATTTAAGAAGGCCTACTACGAAGCATGCTGGTCCAGCACAGTCCTACATTCCAAGTACGGCTGAGGAGTACTACTGGGTGAAGTTCTTTGAGGTCCTTGACACAGTGACAACACAGCTGACAAATCGGTTTGGACAGAAGGGTCTGTGCAACCTTGTCAGACTTGAAAATGTCTTAATCGACAACATTGTTGAACAGTACAATGAGCTGGAGTCCCGATCCCTAAAGGTGCAGATGGCCATGTTTCAAATAAATTACAATTACCAAAATTGTAAAGAAGTAGTAGATATTTTGAAGAACATGGTACCTGAGGTCCGTGGGCTCTTCAACCAAGTGGAGACACTGGTGCGCTTGCTTCTTGTGGTTCCAGCATCATCAGCTGAGGCAGAGAGAAGCTTCAGTGCTCTCCGGCGCCTGAAGACATGGCTTCGCTCCACAATGTCCCAGAACCGCCTTAACAGCATTGCTGTATGCCATGTTCACAAAGACAGAACAAATAAACTGGACAAACAAAAGATATGCCAGGAATTCATAAAGGGCTCAGAAAGGCGTGTTCTGGTTTTTGGTTCATTTTAAAGCTTGTGACTAAATATTAAACAGATGTTCCAGTCAAATGAAATGCAAGTTACAAGTCAACAAGTTCCTTAAAAAGAAGTACTTCTTTTAATTTTTATATTACAGTTCTGATGTGTTAATAAACATAGTGATGTGTCAATAAACCTGATTACTGTCGATTTATACCAAAAGCATCTAACAATGTTGCTATATGCAGTATCATATCAAGCTTTTGTTTATAATAGCAAGTTCTTTACTGTAGCAGTTCGTGTTATCAAAAGAGCGCCTCAACACCTTTGCGATTTGCGCTGCGCTTTTTAAAACCATTGCATTTTTACACGCAAAGAAGCGTTCTGTGTGAACCGTCCCAACATCCTGTATGATGGGGCATACTGTAGGTGTGACATGTTGTCAAAAAATATGTGATACCAAGGGGGCCTTTAAAATGTCAGTGCCCAGGGCACATCAAAGTCATAATCCGTCCCTGTATATTACTGACACGCATGTAACAATACAAATCAGTTACACTTCAGGATGTCACAGAACAGGATATGTGTACTCAGTCAAGGTGTAATGTAAATGAGCTGAGATCTGTATGTGAATAAACAGGAAATCAATCCGCTATAATAAGAGTCCTACACCTCACACACGTACAGTAAGTATTTTGTCCACATCCACGTTCCCTCGGCATTTAGCAGAAAGCCAGAGGCTTTTAGATTCAGTTTGTGGTTTGGCTGAAGTCAGGTTTGGATTGTAGTTTTCAGGGAATGTATTTGGCAGTAACTGCTGTAGTCTGCTGTTCTCTCTCCAGGGTTTAATCTGAGAGTGAATTAGACAGCAATTAACTGCCATTATAGTCTGCTTTCTCTCTCTCGCTCTCTCACTGTTTGTATGTGTACAACAGACAGTATTTATGTGTACAGGATTAATGTTTATTAAAGCATGTTGTTAGACATGTCACACAAAGCAGTGGCCTTGGTGATGTTTGTAATGGAACACAAACATAGCACTTACTGTGTGTGCGCTGTACTTATATCATGTACTGTACAGTACAGTCAAGCTGGGGTATGGAAATACAAACTAAAGATCGACCGGGACATTCAAAATATTGCCCCAAAAATCTTCCACTTAACAGTGAAATGACTCCAACAGAAATATTTGATCGAGCTCAGAGTTTTAAAGTTTTATGGTTTGATGGTTAAACAAAATGGCCAGAAGATTATAAGTATGGTAGGATGTATGTCCACAGTAAGGAATAAAGGGTGTAGGGGTTAAAATTACATTCAGAAAGCACTTTAATATCATGTTCGCCGGCTGAAGGAGAATCACTGTTACACATGAGTTGATACACAATACCTGAGGATGAGTACAATACCCAGCAAACAGAGTACGTTCTGACGACGACGCCAGCTCGTCTTCATTTGGTCACCGTGACATTACTCTGTGACCACGTTCTGAGGACGTCTTAGCAACTTTCCATTTCTAAGAATTTTTGCTTGCGTTCAAGAAACGTCCGAGCCACGTCCTCAAAAAACATCATGAATTAATCCTGTGGAGAACTTTGTAGCGACATGATGTACTGGTCTTCAGACTACCTGGACACTGGTCATTTGATTAATGTTAAAATCTGTTTTTATGTCAAGTCGAATGCTATAAATCCAACTTCTGACAGCTATTAATTCGATATCACAATTAAAACTCCGTTTCTATTTATCTAGTGCATGCACTCGCCTTCTCTGTTCTGCAAAGAGCCGCGCGCTCGCATCATTTAAACATTATCATTCATTTCGTTTTACCTCACTGCCTCACATTACTTCTGTTATAGCGGTTTAATAATATTGTTCCCTATCAAAAGCTACACTCGATGCTGCGTTTCAACATTTTTTGGGTTTAAATAACCTCGGCAGGTGACGTGGCTAATTACACCAACACCTGCAGGTTATAAATACGCATGAACACGGATGCGTCATCTGGTTTCTTTGTCTTCAAGGAGGCATGTGTCCGTGTGTACGTGTGTCTTGCGTTTGTGCAAAAAAAAAAGTTTTACTAAAAAACTAAAGAGTTTAACTAAAGAGTTTGACAAAAAGTCTATATATATCGATATATAAAGTGTCTAAGCACTACCGTAACTTAGCCTTTTATATGTATATTTAAGACGAGTTAAATAAATAAGTCACGTCAAATTCAGAGCGGAGATGTGTGCCTCCTTGTGAGAGGCTCCTCTCCGAACTGGACAAGCATGAACTTTGCTTTGAGTGCTTGGGGGCTGACCATGCTGCCCTGGGGCTCGAGGGAGAGTGTGAACTCTGCGATGCCCTCGGCATCCGTGTTCTCCGTGCTCGGCTTTCTTTCTTTAAAAAGGGACGAGCCGCCACTCCCTCGTCCCGGGGTTCGCGGATCGATTTAACCGGGCACGGGAAACGGATCCGTCCGCTTCCCCCGTGCACTCACCGAACCGCGATGTCCTAGCGTCTGCTTCCGAAGCGTGCCCCGGTACCTCTTCGGATCGCGCAGAGGACGAAGCATCCCTTGTTTCAGCGGGGTTGGAGAGTGCCGCCTCTGGGCGTTCCTCTCATGACGCTAAAGCGCTTGACGAGCTTCTAGAGGCGGTGATGAATGCAGTCGACTGTCTCAAGCTCGACTGGCCGCAGGAACAAGAGGCCCCCAAGGGCTCAAAGTTAGACAACAGATACCTGTAGGGTGGCTGAGGGGAGGAGCCCTAGCATAGGGCCCTACCCTTTTTATAAGATTTACACGGCGAGTTGTCCCGTTCGTGGCAAAAGCCACATTCCTCCGGTGTGTTTGTGCCATCGACGTCGATTTATTCTACTATCATTGGCGCAAAACTATGGGGGTGTACGACGGTGCCCCATGTGGAAGAGACACTGGTGTGCTATCTCTCCCCCGGGATGTTGTCGTCCCTGAAAAAGCCTTCTCTCCCCACGAAGCCTTGCAGAGTTACATCTGCGCTGGTGAGGAAGGCTTTTCAGGCAGCGGCTCAGGCTGGTGCTGCCCTGCACACCATGGCGGTTCTGCAGGCATACTAGGCTGACCTGCTGGATGATATGAGCACTGGGGGGGTGATTGATGAGACGGCGTTTGCAGAGCTACGCCGGGCCACAGACCTGTCTCTCCGTGCTACCAAGCAGACGGCCCGTGCTGGTCACCACGGAGAGACATCTGTGGTTGAACCTCACGGGCATCAAGGACAGGGACCGGGCGTTCCTCCTTGATGCCCCGATCTCGCCTTCTGGGCTGTTTAGTGATGTTGTCAACACCGTGGTCATCAGGTTCCAGGAGGCGAAATGCCACGAAGAAGCATTTGTGAGGTATCTCCCCCGCCTTGCTCAAGCGTCTGGAGTGTCGGCCACCCACTACGGACCCGTTCCCTCCCGAGACATGTGTGCCCGGGACTGTGGGGGTGTGCCCCCCCGAGGAGGGGTGCATAAAATTCCAAGAGAAATTAGAGGCTCCTCTTCGGCACCCTCACAGGACCACTTTGCAATCTCCGCCGCTACCAGCGTTTCGGGGATTAGCGGGTTCAAAAAGAATGCTAAATGTTCGGTTGTCTCCTGCCATATTTCAGGACGCCAGACATCTGGCATCCCCCCAACGAGACGAAGTGCCAACATTGATACCCCTTTCAGAGAAGCTGGCAGCGTGGAAACTACTGCCAGGTATCTCTCCATGGCTATAAAGAACCGTAGACCAGGGCTACAGGATTCAATTTGCATATCACCCTCCGCGTTTCAACGGCGTGGTCTTCACGTCCGTGCAACCGGAGCGAGCGCATCTGTTGGCACAAGAGTTACAAGCTCTGCTGGTCAAAGGGGCCATAGAACATGTTCCCCTACCAGACAGAGAATCAGGCTACTACAGCCGGTATTTTCTAGTTCCCAAAAGGGATGGGGGATTGCGTCTGATCCTAGATCTTCACGGATTAAACTGTTACCTAAAGATGCACAAGTTCAATATGTTGACAATCAAGATGATTGTGTCTCACATTCAGTTGCACGACTGGTTCGTGACGATCGATCTGAAAGATGCATACTTTCATATAGAGATCCTGCCACAACACAGGAAATTCCTGAGGTTCGCTTTCGGGGGCGAAGCCTACCAGTATCGGGTTCTTCCATTCGGCCTTGCCTTGTCACCCCGCACATACACGAAATGCATGGATGCAGCTCTGGCTCCTCTGCGATTCCAGGGCATCAGCATTTTGAATTACATAGATAACTGGCTGGTTTTAGCTCAGTCTCTGAAGCTAGCGCTACGACATTGGGATGTCATCCTAGCTCATCTCAAAGCTCTCAGGTTTAGACTCAACGCCACAAAGATTGTTCTCTCCCCTACACAAAATACAACGTATTTGGGGATAATATGGGACTCGACCGCGATGCAGGTACAACTGTCTTCTGCACGTGTCGAATCCACCCAGCGCCCCCTGAGGAGCATCAGGCTAGGCCAGAAAGTGACAAATCATCACTTTCAAAGAGTTCTAAGTCTCATGGCGGCAGCTTCCACAGTGATACCTCTGGGCCTCCTGCAGATGAGACCATTTCAGTTATGGCTCAGAGCCAGGGGGTTTCATCCAAGGGCCAACCACCAGAGGCATATAAGGGTGACGCGCCAGGGGCGTCGCACCCTTTCTGTGTGGTACAGACCTCGGTTTCTGACTTTAGGTCACAAACTCGGTCCGTGTTGTCGCTACGCAGAAGACAGCACAATGTCCCCTCTATTTCTCTCTAACTCATCCAGCTCCCCTGGGTCTGGACGCTATGGCCCATACGTGGCCCAGACTGCGTCTATACGCATATCATCCGATAGCTCTGCTCCCGGGAGTCCTGGCGAAGGTCCGTCTACAGGGGTCTCGCCTCCTATCGGTGGCTCCCTGTTGGCCAACCAGAATCTGGTTCTCGGACCTAGTATCCCACCTCGACGACTCGCCATGGGCGATCCCAGTCAGGAGGGATCTCTTGTCTCAAGCGCACGGGACAATACTTCACCCCCGTCCCGAGCTCTGGAATCTCCATGTCTGGCCCCTGAAGGGTACCAGCTGAGAGGTGCTGGGCTTCTGCCCGATGTAGTGAAGACTATTTTAAGTGCTAGGGCTCCCTCCACTAGAAGGAGCTATGCCCTCAGATGGCGTGCTTTTGAAAGATGGTGCATGGCTCACCATGCAGACCCAATCCACTGCCAGATTGTTTCAGTGTTGTGTTCAGGGAAGATCCTGCTGTTCAGGGAAATGAATACTATCTGTATAGTACTTAAGGTTTTAAGGCATATTTGTGTTACACAGTAGCAAACCATCAGGGCCCTCTATAGGCCCTCAGAGATTACCTAAACTATAGACAAAAATAATATTTTAAAACATTCAAATATTACTTTTAATACTTTTAAGGTGGTAGCTTTTTTCAAACAGGTTTGCGCCGATAGCCTGTGGTTAGTATGCTGACATATAGCGCAATGCGCTCATGGCAGTGTTTCCCATTCGTTGATTAGACTATGGTGGCCTGCCATTATAATTTGTTCCGGCATAGTTTCAAAACCTACCAATTTTTTTTAATGCTCCTCATAACAACATATCATTGTGTTGTCTGTTTCCCATATTGATTTATTCGTTGCGGCTTGCCACACTATCAACACTGGCCGCCATTAATAGATTTTTCATGATTACCATTTACATTTTTAATTTTACTATTTAAATCAGCTTAAAGGACCCATTGTATGAAAGTCAATTTTTTCTGTGTTTAAGTGCTATAATCGAGTGCCCGGTGCATCTAGCAACCCAGAAAATGTGAAAAACAAGATCCCAGTAAGTTTGTTTTGATCAGCCTTTCTCTGCAAGCATGTGAGAAATCGAGCCGTTCAGATTTCGCTCCTGATGTGACATAGATGCAGGCTCTTATTATATCCTTAATCTACACAATTCCACCCATGGCGCTGCCGCCATTGATGTTTTCACAAGCAACAGCGGTGTACGTGACGCCATGGCTAAAGTTTTTGGACAACATGCAATGTAGTCGCACAGAGTCCCAACCTCGGAAGAGACAGGAGTGGATTTATTTTATTTTTAGTGGAAATCCCTCAGAAACCACGCTTGTTTGCGCCAATCACTTAAAGCCGGTGTTCTTCCAATTTATGCATCCCTATCAAATTTTGCTACCTCCATACGAAACAGGACTAACCCATCCCCCAACCCTTACACCTAAATAACCCCTCAACCAAACCAATCACAACATGAGCGTAGCAAATTTATGGGTAGCATAAATTGGCAGAACACCGGAGTGCTTTATCAACCTGGGACAGTAAAAGCAGGATTAGCTTCAAAGTTGTTCCTCAAGAGGGATCGAGACCAACTGAACGAGACAAAGCTGCAAATGTAAGTAATATTTATTAACAGTTTGAATTGACGTACATATATACGTACCGTATATATAGGAGTATAACGTTAGCATATGATAGCGAAGGGAGCCAAGTCAGTCACGGGCTAAATAGAACATTCAAAGCCAGTGTTAAACTTACTCTATATTTATAAGTTATTTGGCAAATGGGCACTTGGAGTTTAGCTGTATGTATGTTATTACATTATGTGCGTTAATATGTTCAGCTGTGGCAAGCTGTTTGTTTTGCTAATGAACAGGGGCATTTCGTTTTAAACGTCTCAAATAATTCGTCCTTAGGCTGAAAAACCTGTCACAGCATACTAGTTTTGCTCTCACGTTGTGTGTGTAACATTATAACTTGTCAACGACAAGCGCTAAAATCCACGTAATTCCGCTGAGATCTGCAGGTGCGCATTCCGTGGATTTTAGGCAAGCATATCCCATTGTGTCGGTTCGACACAACGTCTCGTTCTCTCCATCAGGGAACTGAGGTTACATACGTAACCAAGATGTTTCTGCTTAGTCAACAATTTCATGTGTATTGCACTGCCCACTTGGAAGCTTAAACAGCGACAGTATTTACAACATTGATAACAGACAATTGCACTTATCGACCACATGGGGGAACCATACGCCAAAGTTCTCTGTTGTTGATTTAATGCAGAAATGTGGATTCTGTGGATTTTAGGCAATCATACATGCAGCATATGTGCGCTGTTTGCTGTGACAGACTTTTTAGTCTCCAGACGAATGATTTGAGATGTTTAAAACGAAATTAACCGCAGAGGAGTTCAGGAAACATAATTTAGCTAAACCATTGCCATGGCAGTACTACACTTGTGTTGTGTTGACACACCGGACGGAAAGGGGGGTGGGGTGCGCTGTAACTCATTATCATTTAAAGAGACATGCACCAAAACGGGTTGCTGCAGACCATTTTGCGTAGCAGGTACGCATTTTGACCTCAAAGTACGCTGGTACGATTTGTCACTCTAAACTATGCAAAAACCTGATGATGCCTCTGCTGCGTGCAGTACTCAAAACAAGCAACAGAAAACAGAAGAATATGTCCAGTCATAGCACTGAGTTCTTCCCCCAAATAGAAAGCGGCGATGATTGACACGTCCTATGGCCTATCAATCAATAACAAGAGTCAGCAAATCGGCAGAACCACAAAATCCCACATGATCCCCTTCCACCCACACGTTCTGACGCATTGTTTTAAGCGAAGAGTCAAGACGTCTTCTGAGCTCTAAGGTAAACAGATCGGGAGGATGTGGAAAGTTGAAATATTGAATTAGCTTAATCCTATGCAGTCGATGATCTCGCGGGCTCATTTGATAACGTGCACTTGCCCGCAAGATGCGCTAACATTATTTCTGATTTATAAATGAGCGCTCATGAAAAGTTACTATGATTTTACCAAGTACCATAGGCGCCGATTGCGCTGGTGGATTCTCACACTCAAAAACGTGCACTTATATCTGCGAGAGAGCATCAAGTTTTGGTCACATAAAAACGGCGTGCCGGCGCCGTTCTCTTTCAGTAAAGGGAATCCGCGTGACAGCGGAGCGGATTGAATGTGCTCTGCAAAATCGAGCTCTCGATAATTGTCAATAAAATAAAACGTCATATGCAAACTTTTGAGATTACTTATTTATTCACGTTTATAATTATTGAAGTAGATTATGGCAGGCTGGCAAAAAATGCAAAGTGCAGCATAGAAAGTTACCAAGAGGTGTTTGTTTGTGCGTGTTTGTGCATCAAAGCTGGCCCAACCAAAGCTGCCACCATCACCCTTAAAGCTGGCCCAACCAAAGCTGCTACCATCAGACTCAAAGCTGGCCCAACCAAAGCTGCCACCATCAGACTCAAAGCTGGCCCAACCAAAGCTGCCACCATCAGACTCAAAGCTGGCCCAACCAAAGCTGCCACCATCAGACTCAAAGCTGGCCCAACCAAAGCTGCCACCATCAGACTCAAAGCTGGCCCAACCAAAGCTGCCACCATCAGACTCAAAGCTGGCCCAACCAAAGCTGCCACCATCAGACTCAAAGCTGGCCCAACCAAAGCTGCCACCATCAGACTCAAAGCTGGCCCAACCAAAGCTGCCACCATCAGACTCAAAGCTGGCCCAACCAAAGCTGCCACCATCAGACTCAAAGCTGGCCCAACCAAAGCTGCCACCATCAGACTCAAAGCTGGCCCAACCAAAGCTGCCACCATCAGACTCAAAGCTGGCCCAACCAAAGCTGCCACCATCAGACTCAAAGCTGGCCCAACCAAAGCTGCCACCATCAGACTCAAAGCTGGCCCAACCAAAGCTGCCACCATCAGACTCAAAGCTGGCCCAACCAAAGCTGCCACCATCAGACTCAAAGCTGGCCCAACCAAAGCTGCCACCATCAGACTCAAAGCTGGCCCAACCAAAGCTGCCACCATCAGACTCAAAGCTGGCCCAACCAAAGCTGCCACCATCAGACTCAAAGCTGGCCCAACCAAAGCTGCCACCATCAGACTCAAAGCTGGCCCAACCAAAGCTGCCACCATCAGACTCAAAGCTGGCCCAACCAAAGCTGCCACCATCAGACTCAAAGCTGGCCCAACCAAAGCTGCCACCATCAGACTCAAAGCTGGCCCAACCAAAGCTGCCACCATCAGACTCAAAGCTGGCCCAACCAAAGCTGCCACCATCAGACTCAAAGCTGGCCCAACCAAAGCTGCCACCATCAGACTCAAAGCTGGCCCAACCAAAGCTGCCACCATCAGACTCAAAGCTGGCCCAACTAAAGCTGCCACCATCAGACTCAAAGCTGGCCCAACCAAAGCTGCTACCATCAGACTCAAAGCTGGCCCAAACAAAGCTGCCACCATCAGCCTTAAAGCTGGCCCAACCAAAGCTGCTACCATCAGAGTCAAAGCTGGCCCAACCAAAGCTGCCACCATCAGACTCAAAGCTGCATTCACCTCTGTATGATTCTACCCAGAAGCCTGAAGTGATTCCCCTTACCATTCTACCAGAAGATAAAGCTCCTGCTGCAGAGTTCAACTTAAACAGATTCCTCTTCATGTAAAATAAAATTGGAATGGCAGCTGCAGAAGAAAAAATGAAACCTGAAAGAACCAAGAAAGAAGAGAAAAGGGATCTGACAAAACCAGAGAAGATACTTCAGTTTCTTACTGACCCCATATCAAAGGTATATTCACTCTTTTTGAAGAGAGCCATACATATTTTTGACACTGGCAACCAAACACTCCAAAAAGAAGAGCCATGCATACATATCTTACTTCCAAGTTTGGAGCTGCAACTGGAGAAGGTATTGCTTTCATTCTGTAAGCCTGAGCATGTGATGACTATGATGAGTGAAATTAGTAGAGGTATGAAGCCAGTCATCACAAGGGACAATCAGCTACCTGATGAGGAACTGTCAATTGGCCATGACACTCAAACCTTTATTAAAAGCCAAGGTAACCTCAAGCTAAAGCCATTCTTCAGAGATGTTAGGAAGTTCTTTTCATCTGCAGCTGAATACATGGTTTCCAAATATCCATTTGGGGATGAACTGCTTAGGCATGCTGTTGTGGCAGACATATCAAAAAGGCAATCTGTGAAATTCTCTTCTCTCAGATTCTTTATCTGCTGCTTTCCTTCTATTCTGCTTGATGAAATCACTGTTGATCAAGTGGAAGATGAGTTCCGGATGTATCAAACCACCAGCTTTGATGATAGCATTGTCAGCAAGCGTATTGATGAGGCCTGGCGAGATATTGGTCTGTTGAAAAGCGAAGGCAAGGAGGTCTTCTCTAATCTCTCAGTAGTAATGCTTGGGATATTGGTTGTGTTCCATAGCAATGCTGATTGTGAAAGGGTTTTCAGTCTAGTCACAAAAAACAAGACCCAGTACAGAGCCACCCTGAGCACTGAAATGATAAGTGACAAGAAAGGTGACAAGAAAGGTGAGCATGGCTGGAATGGGGACTAACTGCCACATGGAAAACTTTACTGATGCTCTGCTCAGAAAGGACAAATCAGCAACCTATGAAACAAAGCAGTCAAGAGCAAGTGCCACTGCAAGTAAATGTGAGTGATACACATCAACGGTATCTCACTGAAGATTATTTACACACACACACACACACACACACACACACACACACACACACACACACACAGCACGCACACACACGCTTTGGTTGACTATCCCCGTGGGGACAGTCCATAGGCGTAATGTTTTTTATACTGTACAAACTGTATATTCTATCCCCTAACCCAACCCCTAAACCTAAAGATCATAGAACACTTTTTGCATTTTTAGATTTGTAAAAAATATTGTTCTGTACAATTTATTAGCTTTTTTGCCCGTGGGGACCTCAATTTTGGTCCCCACTGTGACACGAGTCCCCATGTGTTGGTGTGTATTCAGGTGTAGGTCCCCACCGGGATATACAAACATGAACACACACACGCACACGCACACACACACACACACACACACACAATATACACAAATGTTTCCTAAATTTAAATACATGTGTTAAATAAGAAAAGTTATTTTCAAAAATGTGACTGCGATGCTTTTTTCACAACCAATATGTGATATTTTAAAAACCTGTGTTCTGTCTCTTTGGCTGATGGTACTCAAAAAAATATTCCAAGGTTGGCAGGTCTGTTCCTGTGAGCATAGCTGTTTTTGACGAGGCAAAAAGGATTTTGTTTACACAGCCATTGAGTGTTTTTAAGCAAAATATCTTCCAGACATTTCATGAAGAACCTAATCTGGTAACCCTGGTAAATCATACCAATTTATTGAAAGTGCTCATTTTATGAGTCCTTTAATTCATTGTAGAGTTGCGAGCTCTCAGTGCCTCTCTCTCTCTCTCCCTCTCATGTTGCGTGCAGTGCCTCGACAGCCTGTCGAGGCACTGCACGAGACAAACAAGTAGGCTAATATAACCAAAATCAGTCTCTCAAAATCCTGTGGGAAACACTGCACAGTGACCGGAGTTCGATTCCCGTCTCGACAGTCCTTTGCCGAACCCGCTCCCCCATCTCCACCCAATGCTTTCCTGTCAGCTCTCCACCATACTGTCACAATAAAGGCATAAAAAGCTGCTAAAACATTACTTAAATAACATGGGTGTACGTGTGATTGAACTTTCTTACATATATGGATCGTAATTTAACAATATAATGTTAACACATAAAAAGTATGCTTACAGATAGTAAATAAATTTACAGGCATATCTTTCTCCAAGCCTATCGATTCTCTCGATCACGTAACAGAAATTGCTGTGTCAACAAGCGCATGTTTACATGAAAGACCAATGTAAAGTGCCGCAGTGCAAAGGGATTAACACATTCTCTGTGAGTTACCTTCTACAGTCTCTCTGTTTCATTCACACGCACACCCTGCCTCGTTATTTCTCACAAATAACTTGATGTGTTCAGATATCTGTTCACTGTCTGCTAAAGTGTTTGTAACTGGTTTGCTTTGCTGTGAGCATCATGTGTCTGCTTAAACTGTGATGAAGGTTTTGCGTTGTGGTCAGTGTTGGTTTTGTGTGGGACGTGGTGTGATCTCTCTGTCACACATTTGCAACCCAGTGCAGGGGGGTGAGTTGGTGTCAGACGGCCTAAGGTCAAAAGTCACGGTTCGTGAAGTACAGAAACCACAGCCCTCACCAGCACTGGGTTTATCAAAATGAAGAAACAAATGTCCAAAAACAGTAACAAATACGTTTGACCAAATAAAGATAAGACTATGACTGTGAAAGAGTACTCGAGCGATGAACTAGAAATGCACCATCTTGAGCTACAGCGTTGGTTTTCCATGAATCCTTCAGATGCACTTTAGCAGGAGTGGATTGAGATGACTGACTGCTCTACTGGGCTGAACTGGGACATACACTGGACCCAGACAGAGAAAGTTCACCACCATCTGTCTATTAGGATGTGACAGCTGACCACACACACAAACACCCATCAGCCCGCGGGACCTTCGTCCCATCTGTCACCACACCGACCCTGCTGAGAGCCACGAGCTATCAGACACTCCTAAAGGACAAACCCATCACAGACAGACAGACAGACACAACAACACTCAGAAACATTGCCCATCAGGGGCGATTCTAGGTTTTCAATATTAGGGGGGCTCAGCCTACAATGAGGATATATATAAACATATATATAACCACACTCTAAGCACCACATACTGTATACATTACTAAAATAAATAATTAAGAAAGAATATTCAGAAAAGCATAAAGACAAGTTATTGTTATTCAAATGAATATCACATTAACCGGTCAATCTGCAACATTTATAATTCAAAGTGACAACAACAGCCACAAATCAATATAATAAATGTCACAATCAACCGCTGAGTCATTATTTAGTAGGAATAACTTGATATGTTTCCCTGCCCTTCATTCTGATTAGCACGAGCGCTGTCACTCCTGTGCATGTCTGCGTGTTCATCTATTACATCCACAATATGTTTTAAATTAATAATAAAAATACTGAAAGCGTCTGAAAAATGACAAAGAGCTTCTAGGTACACTTTTGTTTCCTCGGAACTCAGAACAATGAATAACACAGCCGCACCAGGCTGAACTACAGTAACTCTATCTGCCCGTCGTCTTTCCGGGGCTGTCAACTCTCTATAACTTAGGTGCATAAAAATCAAACAGCACATCATCATGAATGACACATTTCTGTGCGCTACAATATCATCATGATCGTGTTCTAAAGTATGCCGTCATTGGTGTGAAGTGCTTTCATTTTGCTAGAGGTAACGTAAACAACTACCGTTAGTTCCTTTCTGTCGGTCTCTCGACGTTGTGTCGAGCTGACAGATGGGGTTCACTCTTGAGAACCTATCAACTTCTGACTAGTTTAGAAAAGGCCAATGAAATTGGCAAATGAAATTTGCATGCCGGACTCCGCCCCCGGATATCCGGGTATAAAAGGGAGACGCTGCATTCATTCACCTTTTGTTCTTCGGAGCCTTCACAATGATCGACTTCAAACTCTATGCCGAATTACTGCTGGAATCTTACGATGTGGTGCAGCGGACTGTCCCTTCCTGCAGCGACTTCCCCTGGGCGTCTCGGCAGTGCCAGAAGTGTTAGAGTTTTTTTCTCTAAAAGAGCAAATATCTCCAGCGTGGCACGTCCCGCTGTTCTCGTGGGCGCAAAACACTCATCGAGGAGGGGGACGGACACGGCACATATACACTAGCGCACAGCTGGCCGCGGGGCATGCGGAAGTACACCTTCACCCCAGTGAGCCTCATTGCACCAGGGAAGAGGAGCATCAAGTGGTACTAGTTGCGCGCTATTGGCCCAACCGAACTTGGTTCTCGGAGCTAATGCTCTTGACAACAACTCCCCCCTGGCCGATCCCCCTGGCGAAGGACCTGCTTTCCCAGGGGAAGGGCACGTTACGGCATCCCAGGCAGACCCCTGGAACTTCCATGTCTGGATGGGACGAGGAGATCCTGAGTGGCCCACCCCCTGCGGTGGTTGGGACTTCACTCAGGCTAGGGCCTCGGCCACTAGGCAGCTATACGCCCATAAGCCTCTTCTCGTCCTGGTGCTCTTCTCGAAGAGAAGACCCGCGGAGTTGCTCAATCGGGAACATGCTGTCCTTTCCTCAAGAGAAACTGGAGAGTAACTTCTCCCCCTCCACACTGGAAGTGTATGTAGCCGCTACTGCCGTTCATCACGACCCAGTTGCTGGGAAGCCTCTGGGACAGCACAACCTGGTCATTAGGTTCCTAAGGGGCGCGAGAAGGCTACCGCCTCATCCGTGCTCCGTACCCTCTTGCGACCTAGGTGGCGGGCCTCAAGAGCCCCCCCCCTTCGAGCCCCCCGGAGATGCCGCTCTTTCTCACCACGGCTCTCCTGATGGCGCTCACCTCCAAGAGGGTAGGGGACCTACAAGCACCCTCCATGTCCACAGATTGCCTAGAACTCGGGCCCGATGATTCTCACATTATCCTGAGACCCCGGCCCGGCTACGTGCTCAAAGTTCCCACCACTCCCCCTAGAGACCAGGTGGTGAACCTGCAGGTGCTCCCCACTGGGGAGGAAGACCCAACCCCATCCGTGTTGTGTCCAGTACGCGCACTGCGCCTCTACTTGGACCGCACGCAGAGCTTCAGATGCTCTGAGCAGCTCTTTGTCTGTTTTGGAGGTCAGCAGAAGGGGAGGGCTGTCTCCCAACAGAGGCTGGCGCACTGGATCGTGGATGCCATCGCTACGGCATACCGATCTCAAGATCGCCCCTGCCCGTTAAGAGGGAGGGCACACTCCACTCGGGGTGTAGCCTCCTCATGGGCACTGGCTCAGGGCGCCTCTCTGGCAGACATCTGCAGAGCTGCGGGTTGGGCTACGCCCAACACCTTCGCGAGGTTCTACAATCTACGCGTGGAACCGGTGTCAGCCCGCGTCCTGCAGGGCAACATGCAGGACCGGCAGCCGGTAGGGCGTACGCCTGCGAAAGCCCTTCCCCCTTCCTCTAGGGGGATCAGCGGCTATTTACGCCTCCCTTCTTTCCCCACTGGGTAAAGAACAGGCATTCCATCCATCACTAAGCACCTTCCTGAGGGCAGGCTGGGCAGAGCAGCCCTGCCCCCTTAGGCCGGGGAACAGTTGAGTTATCTACCACATAACTAATCGGACCTAGTGCTCCAGACGTGGTAACCCCCCCCCATGGGCGGTTCCGTCTGATGTATCCTCATGAATGGTTCCCACCTCGGCAACCCATGACCTCCCTAGGTGGACTTCCACCTTGCGGTTAACTCCTTCAGTCCGCACATTTTCCCATGAGTTCTCCCCTGATGGTGAGACCATGTGGTGTCTCCACTAATTCCTCCCTATGGTAGGTAGTGGTCTCTGTAGCATTTTTCCCCCAGGGGGGAATAATGCTTACCCAGTGGCCATTACGGTGCCGGGCGGCTTCTCGCTGTTAGAGAATCAAGGCCTCTGCCCGTGATGGCCGGTGGCAGGGGCTTCCCACCTTTTCTTCAAAAGCTATGGGACCCCCTACCTCTGCACTGGACGGTTACAATTTCGCGCTAGCGCTCACGTCTGACTCGCCCAGGCCAGTCAGCGTCGCTCCGCTAGAGATTGTGACACGGCACAGCGCTGTGGCATTTTCCATAGGAACCCCATCTGTTGGCTCGACACAACATCGAGAGACCGACAGAAAGGGAACATCTTGGTTACGGATGTAACCTCAGTTCCCTGATGGAGGGAACGTGACGTTGTGTCCTTCTTTCCACAATGCTGGCCACCCGCCGCAGCAGTCAGGGGATGCTCAGGCTCCTCAGACCGAAAGGTGAATGAATGCAGCACACCGTCTCCCTTTTATACCCGGATATCTGGGGACGGAGTCCGGCATGCAAATTTCATTCGCCAATGTCATTGGCCTTTTCTAAACTAGTCAGACGTTGATAGGTTCTCAAGAGCGAACCCCATCTGTCGGCTCAACACAACGTCTCGTTCCCTCCATCAGGGAACTGAGGTTACATCGTAACCAAGACGTTAACGAGGGGTGAACGCAGACAAAACTTTTTTACAGTGGATGGGAAAGGGTCTTGTATCGCTCCCGCATCATATTAAGCTGCATTTATAACAAAGAATGGCAAAAATGCAGATGTCATGTTAATGCACATACCTTGTAATGTTACTCTGCTTATGACGTTCACTCCAATGTGCTGCTGTGAATTGAAGAATGCGCTAAATAATGCAGCCTAACACTGTTTTCATAATAAGAGTTTTCAAGGGGACTATAAAGCGATCTCAAATTCTTGTACAGTTTACATTATTACTCACAATATTTTAGGGGGGCTAAGCTAGAACTGTAGGGAGGCTTTAGCTCCCCCCCATACTGCCTTATTTTAAACCCAACGGTTTGATTCGGGAGAGTTTTTTAAAGTAAACAAATTGTCCACAGAGCCATTAAATTAACCAAACGAACCAAACACTGGGAGATTAAAAACAATATGCACATGAATCATGTTTTTGAGAACAACTTCTACACTTCTTAAAAAGAACATTTCCATTCCTAAACAATTCCTGAAGCTCCATTTACACAGTATTGTTTTGGGAAAACAGTTCCTTGTTTCAAGAAAAGTGTCTTGCCTTGAAAATACCACCAAATGATGAAAAAACAGGCACGAGATCAATTCACAGAGAGCGAGAGCGAGAGAGAGAGAGAGAGAGAGAGAGGGCGGTGGTGGTACAGAAACACAAGAGTTTCCACTCTTAATGTTTTTGTAGGCATCACAATGTCTGAGCTGAGGAGAGAGGGGGAGGAGAGAGAGAGAGAGAGAGAGAGAGAGAGAGAGAGAGAGAGAGAGAGAGAGGGAGAGAGAGAGGGAGAGGGAGGGGGAGGGGGGGAAGGAAGTGAGCGAGAGGAGAAAGTGGAAGAGCTGTAGTGTGTGTCAGTAAAAGAAAGCAGTCTCGCTGCACAGGGAAAAAAGAGGAGCTGGCCAAACAGTGTGCTCTCATTGTGCCTGTTATATTCTGAACACGGACGGCTGGTGCTGGAGAAAACACTTTTCACACGAGAGCAGCGAGATGGACTCGGATTCTGGAGATCAGAGTGAGGGAGAACTCTCTCCAGGTAAGACATGAATTCAGTGTTTCTCTCTGTGTGTGACAGCACAGGCGAGCACAGACACGTGCTGTCATCTCTCTCATTAACACATCCGAGGACTGGATCTGGATGACATGTTAAACACAACCGAGCAGCGGGTATATGCTCAGGTTCATGAGGTGACTGGAGAGCGCTGAGATTCCAAAGGTTCACAGACTTGAGCTGATTATGATACGACTCGTCTGTCGGTGGTAAAGCAAAGTGACAGGTGAGAGAGCTCAAGAAAGAAGCAGACCGTTTTCTTGTGATTATAAAATACAGCAGTCTCGCCGAAAGACTTTTAGTAAAATGACTCTGAGGAAAGACAGACCTCAGTTGTTTCTTCCGGACAGCGATGAAATGCCATTCTCGTATTTGTCTACCAGAAGAGATTTCAACAATGTCTGCAATCAGAATTCTGAGATTTTCTTTTCAACTCAGTTTTCTGTGATGCACGATTATTTGAAACCCTTTCTGTATGTCCACAACCGTCTCAGCTTTGTTTAGTTTTGCTTCTCCTAAGGAATTTTTCGAGAAGTGAAAGTAAATTGACATTTAAAAGAAACATAACTATAAACATCTGATCTATAAAGGAAGCACGCCGTTGGCAATAACATTTGGCTCTGGCTGATAACATGCTGATAAAGAAAATTGCAGGCAACATTTAGTCGTTGGTTTTGTATTGTATTCAAGAGAGCCCTGGAGGAACAAACACTCATCATCCAGTCAAAACGATTAAACTTCTTTAAAGAGCAGTTCCATATTTCACGTAGAAACCTTTTACCTCAAATCATTCTTAAAGAAGCCGTTTTCTCGAAAATGATCGAGGATTTTCCTCAAGTCGTTCCAAAACCTTCTCCTATAAAACACAAGCAGCTGTTTGAAAGTCTCTTTCCCTCACGCTGAAAGATCGAAAGAGCTGATGAAACATACATGTCAGTTGTGAGTGTGTGTTTGGGTTTTTAAAGCTGCTCTGTGAATGAAGCTCTGAGGGAAGGTTGGAGGTTTTCAGCTACTGTGAGGTTTGGCCAAAGATCTTCAGAGAGTCTCTTTCATGTTTCTGTTCTTCCACTGGCTGATCAACTTTTCTCTTCTAGTTTTAGACTCCGACATCAGACCCACAGACCACCCACCACAAGTCCATCCACTGACCGTCTGATTTAAACTGCACACACAAAACCTGACAATGATATTCGACTGGCTGTTGATACAGTATACATACTCACTCTAAAACATGCTGTGTTATTTCAACCCAATGTTGGGTCAAAAAAGGGACCAACCCAACCGTTGGGTTATAAGTTAATTAACCTATGCTGGGTTCTTTTAACCCATTGTTGGGTTTGTCCATATTTGACCCAACGATGGGTTAGAATAACCTGACATTTTTTGTAGCTAGTGTACACACATACTGTATACTGGCTGAGAGGACTGCTGTAGTGCGTAGAGAATTTGACACGTTTTTTTCACAACAGCTGCATGCCTTGTCTTGTCGTTAAAGTTTTCCATATTTATGTGTATAGTATAACCATTTCATGCATATTGTAGGTTTTCACGCAGTGAAAATAGCCCATTTTTGACTAAAATTGTCAGCAAGCTGTCTATCTATAGTGTGGTGACAGTATACAGCGGATGATGCATTTTAGCCAAAATCCAAAGGCAACCTCAGGTTGAGCACATTTTGACTTCCTTCATGTCGCCCATCATTCGTCATGCGAATGTGGTGAGCTTGTCAACCAGATTCCAGAGGTGGGCAGCAGGAAGTTTTCGATGAAGTGAACTTTATGCAAATAGACAAAACAGGAGATTAGCTTGCCTCAGAGTCAGGAATGAAGAATGTATTTTTGGCAGTGGGATGAAAGATGGATACATCTCTCCCATCCTACACGCACGCACGCGCACACACACACACACACACACACACACACACACACACACACACACACACACACACACACACACACACACACACACTACTCATGATGACAAACTGCACAATAGATTAAAGACACACACAGAGCCACATGTGAAATGAAACAGAACTTGCTCTTTCGGAGGTTTTAGGTCTGTCTCCTTTAATTATCAACTTAGTTGCAGATGTTTGTCGTCAAATGATTCAGGAGAAATCAAAGTACAGACAAGTAAAGCACGAGAGTATAAAGAGAAAATGTGGTAGTCTCGCTCTTCACAAGAAATGTATAGTTGAGTTTGAGATGTGTTGTGAGGAGAGACTGAACTGAAGAAGCAGGTGATTGAAGATCATCACTGTCTGGTGAATCTGTCCGTGCGTGTCAACAGAAGCCAGCAGGGAATATTCAAAGCTTCACACACAGAATGTCTGTTTTTCCAGAAGCCAGCAGTTTTCTGCTGAGATGTTTGCTTTGGCTCGTGTGTGTTTTAGTAATCAAAGCTCTTTCCTGGGACATGTGTCCATCTTTACGAGAAATGACACAGGTTTGTGTGTGTGTGTTTGTCGTGTCAGCAAGCCTTAGTCTTTATCTGTAAAAACAAAGACACTGCTGCTTTAGGAGAAATACGTGTGAGAGAGAGAGAGAGAGAGAGAGAGAGGCATGAGTGATAATTGAAGCCAGACTTCATTACACTTACAATGTTCATATAAAGAACAACATGAGTGCCTTTGAAGGACTGACCTGAGCCATATCTAAAGACGGGTACATCACGAGGAAACCAACCAGAAACAGACCATCGACTAGCACAAATGTTTATGAGGGGATAGAGAACATCCTTCCGTTTCATAAAATAACAAACAGAAGCCATTAGGTTGTCATCTGCAATAGCCTAGAGAAAGCATCGGAACATTGAAACCCATGGCAGCGCACTGCAGAGAGAGAAAGAGAGACCATCTGCAGACTGGCATGAAGAAAAAACCTCTCTGTTTCTGCTTCCAAACCCTGCCAGAGGAAAATGAACCCCACCAAAAGATAAAAGACAAGAGGTTCCAGCACCGAGAGAGTTTTCTCCTCCTCACAGCATGAACGTGTGTGTGTGTGAGTGCAGAGAAGAACTTTCCTGGCACTCAGAACACACTCATAATTTGAACTGGCATGCAGACGGCGAGAAGAGCGAGGGAAAATTTGTGCTGAAACAGGGGAATATTTTTCCACTTTCACATTTAAGAATGGATAAAAGTGTTAGTGACTGTATACTTTATTTTTCCCTTCAGCGTTCTCTCATTTACCAGAGGAATGATACACAGCAGACTGCAGTATACACACTCCAATGAAGTGCATGCCGTCTGTTTGGGCTTTAACTGGGAGTCACCACAAAGTATTCACATAACATAGTATACCAGAACCTGCCATGTTCTGCTATATTGTCTTTTTAGGTTTCCAGTCCTGATAACAGTATTTAAAATAATGATATACCTAAAAAAACAATTCTTTTAAAATACATGTATTTCATACTAAGTATAGTTTAAATGTAGTAACATACTTACTGGCACGATTGACTGATATAAAATGATAATTAAACTTTATTTGGAGTACTAATACACAATGCCCATTTCTTCATATTAAGCCTGTGTTTAAATACAAATGTGTTCTTATGTCACTTTTGATTTTTTTATCAAATCAGTCTTTCAATGCAAGATATTTAAAGTGTACCTGAAGTACAATCAAATACACTTAAATATATCCTTAGTTGGACTATTTCTGCACAATTAAAGTATATTAAGTACGAAATTAGTTGCTCCAATTTAGCAGACTTTAAGTTGACCAATTTAGTATATACCACAAGTACAACCGCAGTGTATTTTTATGAAGTACATACGATGTAAATGGACTTGCAGTATACTTAGCATGAAATAAATGTATTTCAAATATATTTTAGTATATTTATTTTTCACTAGGGATACTAATGCTTCAATTGAATAATTGACAGTTTCTGACAATCCAACATAGCATGTATTGTTTATTTTGTTAGGTTTCATCCGTGTACATTGAAATAATGACCATGTATCTTAATACCATATACTGACTTTAATTTTTTACCTCAAGAAGTACTATTATTATTCATTGTTTTTTTTATTATGATGTTTGTAAAGCTGCTTTGCAACAATGAAAATGGTCAAAAGCGCTATTTAATTAACATTGAATTGAATTGAATAACAGCCGTAATAACTAGATAATATACAGTATGTGTTCTTTGGAAAGAGTTAGGGAATTGTAGGTTTGCCTTTGTGAAGGAATTGAGCTCACTGTCCACAGTAGATAGGTCAGATTTAAAACGTAAAAACTTAAATAAACATGAAACTTAAACATTAATGCTGTGTTCAACAACTTCAGATGTTTACTATAGTATAGAGATCGGTTAGATGAAATGAACATGCTTCTCACAAACGTTTGTGTATTTTGACACACACATACAGTAAGCAGTATGTTTGAAGAATGTTTGTGCTGCTTTAAAAAAACTGCAGTGCTCATGGCCACATCCATGGTCACACAACCCATCACTGGTACCCTATGACTATAAAGACTCCTGTTCAGTGCAGTATATGAATTTAATATACTAACATTAAAAACTCATTTTTTAAATGAAATGTGCATGTAATGATGTTATGTGACTATAATGTGGCATACAGTTTGAAATGTTTTGTTTGTCACATGCAAGTGTGTGCAGTTGTTCCAGTGCAATCATAACCTCGCTTTGTGTGTGTGTGTGTGTGTGTGTGTGTGTGTGCGTGCGTGCGTGCGTGCGTGCGTGTGTGTGTGTGTGTGCATGGGTGCGTGTGTGCATGCGTGCGTGCGTACATGCGTGTTTGTTTGTGTTGCTGATCCTAATGTAAGCCCAGCTAGTGTGAGAGCTGTGCAGATAAACCTCACTCCCCGACCTCAAGAGATGCTCTAGAAACAGATGCTAGAGGTCGTGGCCTTTATCCTCCCTGTCAGGGCATCTGTCTCACATGCCGGATCGAGCACAGGTTCGAGGGGGTGCAAGTAGGACCGGTTATACTTACATCTTGTAATTTACACAACTCATATTTAAAGTCTTTCTATTTTAAGAGTCTGTAAAATGAATACAGAAGACACACACACACACATCATAGCTTCACTCTCTAAATGAATATGCTGAATTCATATTCTATATGGGCTCTGTAATTATAAAAGCAACCATTTGGAGAGCTGTGAGAAAAATCGAGCCAAGAGTGACACACACTTACACACACACACACACACACAATGTTATGGGAAAGCTGGCAGGGCCGATGGGGACTGAGAGATTTTCTGGACAGGATCTTACTCAATGCGGTCAGCTTCACTTCTGCACGAGCTGTCTGTACCCCTACAGTAAATGTGATGTGTTTTTATATCCATCAGCACAAAACTGAACTTGATAAGACGTGCTTTTAGTGATGGCCTCAAGAGAATAAATGGAATATATGGGAGTGAAAAAATCCTCCTAGAAATACCCAAACTTTTCATTTTGCCACATCATGTTTGACATTCAATCTAATCTTGCCAACAGGTTTGTGTGAGGTTAAGGAGCAATAATAATGGCTCACATGAACATAATGAAGGTCTGTTTGATCTCTTCACTAGTAGACGACACACTGCTGTGCACGTGACAGAGAGGTGCAGATGCCGTTCATTTCATCTAAAAAGAGAAGTGTGACTTCTGGCAGATCAGATAAACGGCTTCAAAGTTTGTTCCTCGCTGTAGTGAGTCAGATGTTTGTGCTGGGAGTCCATCAGCACTGAAGCATAAGACGAAAAATCCTCAATCCTGGGTGGAGGAACATTTGGGTATCAGGGTTCACGTAGCAAAAATCTGTTGGGAGGGATGCAAAACCATTTAGAATTCAGCTGCCGGGTGCAAAACCAGCTGCGGTTTGTGCCGAGTCTGGAAAACGCACATGTGTGCCAGACCAAGGCGGCTCTTAAATCCATATAATCAGCCTTCTACTGCTACTGCTTTTCTGGAGGACGACACATCAGTCGACCAGTCGTTCATCTGCTCTTTCTGTCTTTAGACTGACCAAACTATGAAAAAACCCACAGGAGACTGTCACTAACCCAACTTACATCAGCAGATGAACGGGGCAGCAATGAATATTTGAAGAGTTTGTTTCTAAAATGGGATAACTTCGTTTTAAAAAAAATGCTAAAATCATGTTTTTATTGTGTTAGTTGGCTATATCTTTTTTCGTTCTTATGGTTCAAATAAAAACAAACCAACTGCAGTTTAATTGATATTAATTGAAATGCACAATAAAAAACATGATTTTTGAACTGTGACGAGGGAGGCGTGACGAGAGCCGTGGGAGGAGGAAGCGGAAGCATAAAACGGAGGAGATCGGAAGCATAAAAGGACGAACAGCAGGAGAATATGGCGAGAGAGGACCGGGCCCGGACAGTCAAGTTTTGTTTACGTTCGTGTGGCCGGCAGTCGTCCGTGAGGGGCTGCCGGCCTGTTTTTACTGCTGTTTATTGTTTATTTATTTTTGATTAAAGTGTTTAAATGTTCGCCGGTTCCCGCCTCCTTCCTTCCCGTTTTATTGAGCTTTTCTACAGTGGTGCCGAAACCCGGGAGGAAGGAGGGACATGCTGTCAAAGAGTCCTTGCCGCTGAGGGGGATCGCGGTGCCGAAGAGTTCGGGCAGCGCGGATGAGGGATGTCCGCGAGCGGCTGCCTGAGGCGTTGGTGCTAGAGCGTGTGCCTGGGTGGGGCGAAGACCTCGCACCGTGTCCTGGGTCGAGGTGGGGTGGCTGCCGTCCGCGAGGGAGCGGAGAGGTCAGCCCCGCTTGCCTTGGGCCGGAGCCTGCTACCGTCCGCCGGATCGGGGAGGAGCAGGAAGCAGGGGACCTGCTGCCGGCTTCCCTCCATCGGAGGAGCCACTGCCGGCCGCCAGGACACGAGGACCTCGCTGCCGTGCCCCTGGGTCTGAGGTGGGGTGGCTGCCTTCCGGGAGGGAGCGGAGGAGTCAGCCCCGCTTGCCATGGGCTGGAGCCTGCTGCCATCCGCCGTGTAGGGGAGTAGCAGGAAGCGGGGAACTTCCTGCCGGCTGCCCTCATCCGGATGAGCCATCGCCGGCCGCCAGGGGGCGGAGGAGGAGCGAGGGAGCGTCTAGTACCACTGCATGGCACCGCGAGGAAGAGCCTCTCGGCTGGCTGAGGACCGAGCGGCAGCGTGTCAGGGAACCAGACCAAATTTTTTTTCCTGTTTCCTCTCTCCCCTCTCTCGCCCCTGTCGATCCTGGTGCTTCTGTCTCCGTTCTCTCATCTGTCCATACCCCCAGGCGCTGGGGCTGTCGAGACTGGCCCCCCGGGGGGGAGTAAGCACAGTCTCGTGGGTACCCCCCGGCCTGTGAGGGGCGATAGGGGTATGTGACGAGGGAGGCGTGACGAGAGCCGTGGGAGGAGGAAAACCTCGTATCTCTCACGGAGGAGATCGGAAGCATAAAAGGATGAACGGCAGGAGTATACGGCGAGAGAGGACCGGGCCCGGACAGTTAAGTTTTGTTTACGTTCGTGTGGCCGGCAGTCGTCCGTGAGGGGCTGTTTTTACTGCTGTTTATTGTTTATTTATTTTTGATTAAAGTGTTTAAATGTTCGCCGGTTCCCGCCTCCTTCCTTCCCGTTTTATTGAGCTTTTCTAAATGAACCATTTAAAAAACAGAGTTATGTCATTTTGGAACCGAACTCTTCATTTATACAGTGCCCTGTGTTTTATTGACATATCATCTGTAGTTCATCTTAACCAGCTTCTATAGTTACCCACGGCATTTACTCTCTCATTCAGTGAAGTATGGTCATCTATTGCATCCCACATAACCCATGAATTCATTTTCTTATTCACCAAATCTCATTTAATGGAGAGAATCACGTGCACGTGGATCCATGTAGTCACGAATTAAATTCATTATTTTCCAGTTTAGGAACACATGAAAATCGAAGATACAATCCAAATGCTGATGGCAAGACAACACATACAGTATGGGTCCTATACTGTATACTGTACAGACACAAGCAGATCAACATTTACAAACGCTTAATAACAAAACATACTTGACTGAGTTTGCTGTAGATATAAAATCATGATATACAGAAGCAAGTCTACCCCAGATTTGTGTATTAGAAAGAAGGCAGCAATGTTTATAAAATAAGATTCCCTTCACCTTTATCTCTCTCGATGAAAACACATGAACATCCCTACACGCCTGACCTGCAAACACGTTTACTGTACTGCTTTTACCACATGACCTTTATTCAGTCAGTCAGTCAGTGATATCTGCGCTATAAATTGATTTCAATCACCTCAGGGCAAAATCCAGCATTTCACAGACAGCTCTGGCCTTTGTGTCATAAACACAACACACACACGCGCGCGCGCACACACACACTTTAACCTATATGCGATATAATCAGACAAAGTCATCATGAGGCTGGACTGATCTCAGATCAGATCACAATGAAATATGTGATGATATTATGTGAGCTGCCTAATCATAGATCTGAACACACGTGAATCACCTGAGAGAACAGACACTCTTCTGCAGTGCAAATAAATGTCAATTGAATTAAACAGAAGTGCGGTAAGTCTGAGCAGCAGGTATTGATTTCGAATCAGAGTTCCTGTGTGTTTGGGAATAGTCCACATCATCTGTGTGTCCAGCAAGAACAAAAAAACAGGAGCTTCATTTTTGCATCACTAGTCACATCATCAGCGGTTGTCACATACATTTTGTGAATTTTTTTCCTTTAGGAAAAATGTAGTCGATGGAAAATGAAACAAATATTGAGATTAAGGATGAAAACAGCTTTAGAATGAAAGTGGATGGCATACTTTACTCCTTTTGATCTGGAAAATATCTTATTATTTTTATTATTACATCTAGGTATGAGTCTTTCTTTTCTCATGTTCTATTGCATAAGAAGCTTTGCTCTTTCATCAGGCCAGAAGCTGAGGCGGGTCAATCATTTTTTCCAGCGAACTCTCTCTCTCTCTTCATCATGGCTCACTCTTTCCCCTGCTCTCTTCTCCTGTCACATTTGACTCATTTTCTATCCCATCATTGTTGGTGGTATGGAAAGAGTGAAGTGTGTGTGTCTTTTGAATGTTGACAGCTCTTCACAGGAGTAAACGTCAGTGTTGGGTTAATGCTGATCCCACCACACACAACCGATGACTTTCTCACAGCGCCCGTGTTCGCTTTTAAATCCTAAATAACGAAGTTATACAGTTATATAAGCTTTGTCATCTCCATTCAGGATAAATGACCAAATGATGTCACATTGGGGAGCCCCTCCTACCGTGAAATCTCATTGGTCCAATATCTTCCTCCTCTTAACGCTACATCAAACATGTCGTTATTCTTTGTGATGGTGTCACACGACACACTGAATTGAATTTGGTCCACTGTCTTCCATCGGTGTGTAAACTGCATTGTGATTGGTCTTTTCTATGTAGCATATTTAACCATGTACTGTACTGTCATGTGATGTGTCAACAGTGCCGTCACATTGGGGAGGAATGGGGGAGCACAATAATGTTTACATTTCACAACTCATCTCAAAGTCCCGCATGACGAAAATGAAGCTTCTGACAATAAAAAGTAAACAGTGACAGCATGTTTTTGTACTCCAGGATAGTAAACCATTGAAATTGAAATCTGTTGAGAAATGTAAATGTTATTGTGCAGTTTGGCTGTTGATTTGTATGTGTTTATAGGGCAGTCTTACCCCGTTCATGATGGTGGCACTGTCTCTATCACACACAATCATTTTCACCAACATTTTGTAACATCTCTCACAAAAAAGCTCAGAGGAATTGTGTACACCGGACGCTCCGTGAGAGAATGCTCTTGTTTGTTTTACTGACTGCTTCTCTATTTTCTTCAGGAACGAGTTTCCAAACTAAAACTGACTGGGATTCCATCTTTCAAAATCAGTTTGTGTGTGTTTTTAGGGTTTAGGGTGTGTTGTGATTGAGGGAAGAGAGGCTGATTTCATGATCTTGAAGTCCTTCAGGAGGCCACACTAAAGCTGCTTTCAGACATCAGAATGAGAAAGACCAAGACCAGAGAAGACCCAAATACACCATCATGATCTTTAGTGTCTGTGCCGCTGTGACATCACTTCCTGTATGACTTTTCCTGAGAGACTGTCAGAGATTGAAGCTCTGGTTTGGTCGAGAACTGACAAAATGATTTTCTTCAGAAACACTAATTCTTACTGTGTTTGTTTGTTTGTTTATTTATTTAAATAGCACATTTAAAAGCAACTCACGTTGACCTGTGCTCTTATCTTCTCTTCAACATGTTTGCTTTTATCTGTGCTTGCTTTAAAAATGACACTTCCAGTCTAAACACCTGACACACCAATGCTTATCTCTCAACTGCTAGTCTGGAACTGTTTGGAAAAGGTTCCTCTGAAAACATGATGTTGTGTTTTCTTGTTCATTGGCGAGCTGCAGTGTCTTATGGGACATGCACAACCACATCATTTGTAAACCTTAGACAGAGAGCAACATTCAAAATATTCATAATAACATCCTAATCCAAACAAAACAGCACGCACACGCATTCACAACAATATTTGTTTATGTAAAATAACATATTTGTTTTTGTGGTAATATTTTTTTTTTTCTGTTGGGGGGGTGGTGTTCACATGTGTGTTGTGTCTAGTGTTGTGTGTTTTCAACACCTTTTTAATGAATCCTTCAGCGTTTGAGAAAGATCACAGCTGACAACTTCACACCCTCACACACGCACGCACACATAAAGTAAAAAATAGAATAAAGAAGGTCACAAGTCAATACATCAGGGCTGAATCAAAGAGTGAAAAATGAAAGAGATTCTGGAAGAGATGGTTTCTACTGTCCCAGAGAAACACTGAATTCATATCTAGACCATGGTAAAAACCACATCTTCAGTTCTCTGTATGAGCTGCATTCTGTACATAACACAGACTAATATAACCCAAATATACCCGAAATAATGTCAACTGGACAGAAATACAAATATCCATGCCTTTATTACCGTATAAGGAATCTGCGGTTACGTTCATATTCCCTGAAAGCCTCGTCAGTAGGGATTCATTTTTATGTCCCTGTCTGAGTAATAAAATGTGTCATTAAGTCGTGTCGTTCAAACTTAGATTTGTTGAACTGTCCCTTTAATCCGGCTGGAAGTGTATCAACAGCTATAAACAGAAGTTAAAGCGTGAATCGATGATTATTTCAAGCAGAATTGTGCGTGTGGGCAAAGATAAAGACTTAATCACTAATAATCACTGGCCGATGATGATGTCTACACTAGCATTAAACTAAACATCTGTCTAGATGTTGTGTTATTCAGACGGAGTTTCATGAATGTATTTTGACACGAGAGCATTTGAGTTTGATCTCGTGAGGAAACACAAACAGCTGCACTGATGCTCAAATCCGTTGGGTTATTTGGTCCATGGCCAAGAAAAGCAAACTTCCTTTAACTGCATTTTACACTCTTCATCCTGAAAGACCTCTGAAATCTGATTTCTAACAGAACCATAGTAAGGTCAACTGAATTACATGTACATGATACATACTATAGTTTCTCCCGGCTGGTCTCTTCATCGGTCAGATGTTTAATGTCACCACACAGACTTTGCTGATTAAATTTACAGAGATTCTAAAGAAAACTCTCTAGAGACACAACACACATCACTATAAGACTCAAACCAACCTAGATACCTAGAACCTTCTATGGGGACTTTCCATGCACATAATGATTTTTATACAGTATAAATAATGTCAAATATAAATGATCAAATAAACATCATTTTGTGTGATTAATGATCAATGTTCATCAATGTGTATTAGACTTTACCATCAATGGGCCTCATTGGGGACATTGGACATGTCCAGTTTGATAGATAAACCTGAACACACACATCTCCCCGTGAGGCTGTCAGGTAAATTTAAGTGTGATGTTGTGACAGTCATTAGCAGTTCTCTCACTGTCACCATCACGTATCACTGCTATGACAGGAGGATTATGGGTACAGGAGCTCCCGGGGTTCACTGCTGTCGTTATTATTCACATTATCAGTCATGTGTCCGCTGTATGAAACCAACACAAATATGACATTACTTTTAAACATGGACGTAACAATAATGCACTTTTGGACGTAACAATAATGCACTTTTATCCATTACAGCACAGGTCAAATGAGAATAACACCATTGTTTCTCTCAGGCAGTAATGAGATGATATTCTTTTGCTCACATCCCCATTAAGTCCTTTGTATCTTTAAAAATATTCAAAACATTATTCGAGTGAAAAAGGAAACGTATATGTCCTTTATCTTAAATCAGCCACATCATTTTCATACTGAGACGCATTGAAATGATAACATGTATTCACACGTGGAGGTGGTTAGAGCACAGCACTAGCAATGCCAAGGTCATGGGTTCGATCCCAGGAGATCGCACATAGTCAGAAACAACATGTATAATACAACGCAATGTAAGTCGCGCTGGATAAAAGCGTCTGCCAAACGCGTAAATGTAAATGTAATGTCCTGTACCAACAAGTTATTTTAAAGAAACACAGCCAACAGTTTGCTTGTGAAATGTTTGTACTAAAACAACAGACACCGGACAAAAGTTTGTCTGTGTAATTTAAATAAACACAGTGTAGATGTGAGAGAGCTCTGACATCATTTGTTTGCAGATTCCTCTTCATTTGGTATATTGTGATGTAATGTAAGAACATTTATTCATTTTTAAGAGCGTCTTAAGTGCCCTCGCACTTCTGAAGATCACAACCTGAGCTCATGTCCTCACTGCAGCAGACAGTGTCTGATGTCTGCTTACTGTACACACGAACACATGCACAGAAACACACACACACACACACACACACACACACACACACACACACACAGTCTGCAGAGAATACAAGACAACACAGCTCAAAACAAACTAAACACAGGGAACACAGTATATAATATAAACACATAGTCACCATCTGTCCATAAATGCATGCGCACGTACTGCATTTCATATATAGAGAATAACACTTTGTCATTCCCTCTGTTGGTGTTCTGCATGATCCTGAAAACATAGGCGTGTGTGCAGCGGGTCTGTAGATCAGGTGTCACAGGTTCACATCATCAGAGAGAGAGAGATGCTAAACAAAGCCCTGATTCACTTTAACAACAAACAACAGCGTTGACACAGAGAGAGAGAAAGAGAGAGAGAGAGCCTGACGCAACGCACACTACAATACACACACTGTACAAAAACACATCTGTAGTCATCGCTAAACTGTTGCTCATGGTTAGCGCTGGGCATCTGAGATTTTTGTGATGTGTGTAAATGTTTGAGTGGCAGCGAGTTCATATGAGATGTTGAAAGTATTTGTTGACCTGTTGGCCTTAGGAGAGCATGATTGGCATCTCATCGTGGCTCATCTACATGCACAGGTTGATAATGGATTACATTTTAAGCCTGACCCATAAGATTGTGGGTTTAGTTTTAGTTTCTTTTGTTATGATGCTTCCATCACAAATGTTTTAAAACGACATGTTCCATCACATGCTGTATGCTGTTCAATTTAAGTTTTTAAATTTATTCTTAACTTCTGATTGCATTTTGGATTTGATGGATAATTTTATTTCTCAAAAAAATAGATATTTTGATATCAAACAGTAATTGGAGGGCAACTTCGACTAAAGGCGAAATATTCAATTAGAAAACCGGATTTGTCTCTGGAAGGTCCCGAAGTTTGTGTGGTCTCCTGGATCATCTCTGACCTCAGTGTCACCAGTGCCATGTACTAGCAGTTGAGCTCAATCAGAGTAAAGCTCATCATTGAAAGTCTTTGTAAAGGTCAGAAGAGGCTTCATCTCCTCACCTGACCACCTGGCATGAGTGAATGAATTTCACTCTGGTATTCTGACAGTTTGAAATAAAAGAGATCAGAGCCTCGGTCAGGCATTTCTGTGGCATTCTCAGACACGCCTGCTGACATAAGACTGATGTGTGTGAGGCAGTGAGCGGGAGTGACAGGCTCTCTGTTAATGACAATCACTTCTGTTATAGCAACATTTTGAAAATGATTTGAAATCAAATTTCCTCTCGGGTGACCCACGTTTCCTACAAATAAACAAGAGACAACAAAACCCTCCTCCCTCTGCTATCTCGCCAGCTCTGCCCAAAATAAACCCACACGCTCATGAAGCCCGCTGACGTTTCGTCATGATGGCCTAGACACCAGAGATCTGTTTCAAACCTCAAGAGCTGCCTCTCATCTTCAGTCATAAAACATCAATATTGTACAGCATATGACTTTCACGTTGCTAAAAATGAAAAAAAAAAACTCAACTCATTTAGCGAAGGTTTATATGTGACCCTGGCCCAAAGGCCAAAAAACGTTGTTTAGGTCAAAATTATCCATTTTTCTTTTATGCCCAGAATCATTAGGATATTAAGTATCATGTTCCATGAAGATATTTTGGAAATTTCCTACCGTAAATATATCAAAACTTTATGTTTGGGAGTTATGTTATGCTAAGGACCTCATTTGGACAAATTTAAATGTGATTTTATGAACGTTTTGATTTTTTTGCACCCTCAGCTTCCAGAGATTTAAATATTGTCCAATCTTAACAAACCATACATCAATGGAAAGCTTATTTATTCAGCTTTCAGGTGATATATAAATCTAAATTAAAAAAAAAATTGACCCAAAAGACCATAGGGTGCGTTTATATTTGGCATTAACATGCGACCTGTATCTGGATGTTGTCCACATACACATTGAAAAGACACGTGTAAACGCGCTTCTGTCATCCGATCAGCGTGTCCTGATCCAGAGGTAGTCGAGGACGCATTGTGATCGGATCTCAGTGTAATGTAAACGCAATCCAGACAGTTTATCTACATTTACAGGTACAATTTCACAGAAAACCCCGCCCGCTATCATTATTCTCTCGTCTGTCCGAAGCCTGTCAGTGCGGAGCAGATGACAAATACAGAGGAAAGTTTACTCTTGCTCACGCACTCTTGCATAGTCGTTCATTTTCCCACAAAATGATCGTGGATACTTTATTACAGTGTATCATTATTTGCAGTCTACAGAGGGTGTATGTCAAATCACACGAGATGTTTTCTTGACCACTTCAGCTTTATCATCACATAGGTTATTTGTGACTGCCACGAACGGGTTTTACTCGCACACACAGCGCCACTGGTGTTTTTAAACGCATCATTTGTTTATTTTCATGTCACAGACACGAATAGCAACACTTTACCAGCTTGTTTCCAACATATATATAGGCTACTTGTGTGTGTGTATTTACATTACTGTATAGCATACGGCGTAATATACTCTCCGTTTTCCCGCTGTCCCGAGGGCTGCTGCCGTGTCTCGTACCGTCCCCGGAAGACAGATTAAGCGGCAGCCGCGCAGCTTGAAACGGAGCTCTGAATACACCGTGTATCATTTAAACACAGAAACAAGATTGTATAGTGTTGCTAATAGCTGATGTCAGTAAGCACGCTATTTAGGGCGCAGACCAAAGAAACGACGTGCTGTCACTTTCAGCCGAACCAACCCAAATAGACGAGAACGATGTAAGTGGTCGCTTTTGATCATAGTAACTTCGGCCTACTTATGTGATTATTTTATGTGACATGAATAAACAATTGGTGTGTTTAAAAACACCGTTTGAGTCTGTCTGTGTGTGCGTGCGCGCGCGAGTGAAACCCGCCACAGCTCAAGTACAAAAGCTTGTGTCATTTTACAAACGTCCTCTGCTTATACTTTCACATATAAGATCATTAATCGTTTTAACCGCGGTTTACTTCCCACCGCTGCCTCGAGTTCAACATGGCTGCGTATCAAATCTGTAACATGCTCATCCTCCCCGTTATACGTGTTGTGTGAAATCTCCCCGCACCGGGGCTATTTTTAAATCGCAGGCTTATTAAAATAATGGGCGGGAAACTATAGAGATCCGATCAGTTATCCAGATGTGGAAGCCACTTGATGACAAGTGTAAACGCGCTGTGTCCTGATTGTCTGAAGATCCGATCTGCTTGTTCGGATAACCGAGATCGCATGTTAATGCCAAATATAAACGCACCCATATTTACATCAAATTATTGGCAAGGCTTTACAATAAGATTGTATTTGTTGACATTAGTTAACAACAGGGACTAACATTAAACAAAACCTCTACAGCATTTATTCATCTTAATTCGTCTTATTTTGGTATTACTGTAATTTACATGAACAAAGATGCTGTAACAATTTATTTTTAGTTCATTTTGCTAATGCATTAATGTAAATACACAGCTCTCCGAATACTCGATTGTAAAAAAGGGCTTTATATATTAACTAATGAAAACATAGAGCAATTCTAGATCATCAGTTTGACTGTAAGTCAATGGTGGCCTCTGTCGGTTGGGCAAACACAACCAGTGGCTTCACCTCATGCCGCTGGTTTATGCACAATCCAGTCATTTGCTGTATACAGATCAGTAGTTCTCAAACTGGGGGCCGGGGCCCCCGAGATGGATCCAGGGGGCCACAGATTTTGTGGCATTTTATGAAATATAGAAATTGATCATAGATTTTATGCAATCAAACATCAGAAAAATAAGACCACCAGACAAAAGAATTGATGTTTCAGCATTGTATAACCGAATATGTTTTTGTTTAAATAAAAATGTTAAATTTAAGATTATAAGTCTTTATTTAGGGGGCCGCAAAGCGATGCACTCTACACAAAGGGGGCCTTACAACGAAAAAGTTTGAGAACCATATAGATGAGTGGAATATCCCTTACTTCATAAATCGGCCCGTAAAGTGTTATGGTATTGTTTCAGCTCTACACTTTTAATATAAAGTATAAAAAATGTAATTAAATACCTTACATAAATAACAACAACATACTAAAAATTAAACAACTTTAGAAAGCACATACAGAGTGATACTATGATGTTTACATTTTGATAAAACAGTTAGCACATCCCTCCTGAAGTGCATTACTCATGAGAAAAAATACATCAACAATTCAATGAAAAGCAAAAAGAGGAAGATTTCCATGACCATAAGCACTCTCTTAGAAAAGCCCAAAACTGAACTTGTGTGTTCTTCCTGAGAACTGAGTGTAGTGTGCACAAAAACACACAGCGATTGTTTTCTGGGTCTATGTACAGTAACATCAATGTGTGGTGTGATGTTTAACCAAGTAAAGATTCAGAGGAGAATTGTGCTAAATGTGATAGCTAAGATGCAGTGCCAACCCTTCAGTCAGAGCAAACAGCTTGCGCTTATATTAGCACAATCCATTAGTCAGTGAGCCTACATTGTATTACATTACAAAACAAAACAAACTATCAAGCTGACTTCTGCGAACACAATGATGCTCAGAACTAACATCATATTTCTGTGCTGTTTGTGTGACGGCTTTGAAGCAAAATTTGAGTTCATTACAGAAGAGTAACTGAATCTAAGAAACAACACTGTTCATCACATTTACTAGCCAAATAAACCTAACTAGCAAATAAACGAACTTATAAACCACTCGCGTTTTTCCACAACCCAACACACCTCCTTTTTATGTAGTGTCTTGGAAATACTTTTGGAACACTTTTGCCTATAATTGCATTTTTACGTGACATATTTTGTTAGTAGATGACCACAGGTTTCATGAAATAAAGTACATATGTTGTGTTTCTAATTTCACTTTCCCTGGAGCATTTCACTCAAATATAACAGTAACCCAGCTAACACATGACCTACTTTATTACGTAATTACGTAATTTATTGGTCATTTTTGGTAATTTCGTGATTTACCAGCTGGCAACGTAGCTGGCACGTCCCAGGCACGTAATTTCATTACCATTAAATGACCAATTCATGACGTCGCCTGAACGAACTCCTGACGATACGCGATAACCAAAAATGGTCCAGTTACGTACTATATTCGTAGTATTTTGGTAATTACATGACCTACTGGTAACGTAAAGTACACGTCCTAGGCATGTAATTTCATTACCAATAAATGACCAATTCATAACGTCACATTTCCTAACGTTGCAGGATAACCAGGAACGGTCCAGTTACGTAATATAGTGGTAATATTTTGATATCAACATGACCTGCTGTTAGCGTAACTGCCAGGTCGCAAGCACGTAATTTCATTACCATTTATATTAGCCCATGCTTAACATTGACGATTCACACGCCAATTATTATGCTGGTTTAAAACGTTTTTAGTCTGAACATTGTAAATCTGCCAGATTTACAAGAGATTTAACACGCTATGCAGGCTGCTCTGTGTTGTATGGGAATATTATCAGGCTACAGCACGCGCCTCCCGCCTTGGCTCAAGTTCAGAGCAGCGCGCGCACAGCTGAACTGCGCCTGACAGGACCGCTCGTTTATTCGAAGTTCTAATTTCACAACAGTGGATTAAAGAGTTGTATAAATCGCATTTTAAATGAAATATTTACTCGTAAACTGACAGAACAAAGTTCCTCTGACAGGAAATTCCGTTTTATCAGGTGAGAGACTCCAGTTGCTTTTCAACAAATGGCGTTTATGAAGAAAAAAAAGCACCTGAAAGCACTGTTTAAGGTTTTTTTTATTTTTAAGGTATTTATACAGCAGCGGGATCATCACCAAAATAGGAATGTTTCCTCTGACAAAAAAAATCATTCATGGAAGACATAGCCTATATTGGTTTGTATGAAATGTATAAAATGTTCTTTAAGTAATTATTTGGTTTTATTTTTATATTATTTAGCACTGGTGGCTGTTAAGAGCAGAGTGACCATGGCAACCAGAATATGAACTGAAGACTGAAAACATCAAAATAATGACAAAAGACCAACAACACCACATTATGTAACTTAACTCATTTCAAAGTGTTTTTGTTAACATGTATCTGTAAATTATTTTGCAGCATGCTTAAATCATATGTTATGTACACTGTCTTTATGCTGTTTTATAACTATTATATAGTTATTATGTATTTAAATAGCTGTCATACAAATTACTGTTAATTGATATAAACCTGTTCCACGTTTCTTGAAGCTTTTATTCTTTTATTATTTTGACAGTTGTTTGAAGCAAAGTAATAAAATGTTATTGTGTACTGTTGTACAATAAATTAACTGAATTTTGAATATGCATTTGTCATTTATATGAATATATTAAAAACTATCTGACGTTGTCACAACGGTATGATTACGTAATCTAGTAACGTTGTGACAACTGGAAAAGTGAAATTCCCGGATTCGTTGCAACAACGTAACTCCGTGATGTTGTTAGTAAGTAACCTCCACGTTGTGACAATGTTAACAAAACACTAGTTACGTTGCCACAACGGAAGTTTGGTCGTCATATTACGTTGCAGTTACGTAACAATCACGTGATATGGTTAGCTGGGAAGGGCCCTATTTTAACAATCTAGGCGCATGGTCTGAAGAGCATATCGCAGGTGCACTCAGGGTGTGTCCAAATCCACTTTTGATAGTTTAACGACCGGAAAATGGTTGGCGTGACCGGGTCTAAATGGGTTGTTCCGATTCTCTTAATGATTAATGGGTGTTTTTTGGGCATAACGTGCAGTAAACCAATCAAGTCTCCTCTCTCATTCCCTTTAAGAGCCAGTTGCACTCGTGCCATGGCGGATTCGCTATTTACACGGCGGAATTTGCAAGAGCAAAGACTGGACGCTTCTCTAGAGAGGAAACGCATCTGCTCATGCTTGAGGTTAAAGTGCACAAGCAGACCATCTAAAGGACAAGCCAGATTTTTATCTTTATGTCCACAATAATAATCTTTTACATTGTACTCCATTTATTTTTTATATTTGGCATGTTTGTGTGCTCCTGCCGTTCCCTATGTGTAATCACTAAAGTGAAAGCGCGTTGTCTGTTGCACAGTCTATTTTCAATTTCTCAAAATAGCAACACACCTCTTTTTTAGACAAGCACGCCCATGGGCACACAAATGAGTGCAATTTGCTATGTAAACAACGTGGCGCAGGGCAGGAAAATGAGAACTGCATTGGGCTGAAACTAGCAAAAACACTTGCGCTGTGCCTTGCGCCGCATTGCGCTGGGTGTACGATACGGCCTTAAATGTGTCAGAGGAAGGAGAAATGAGCAGCAAAGGGATGCGACTTCTATAATGGAGGATATGACATTTTAACACAATATGTTTCAAGTAGAGCTTTTGAGTCTTTTTATCCCCTCAGTACTGCATTCCATTTGATGACTACATCATTTATTTTGTTTTATTTGGACTGCACAAGTGTTTACGTGGAAAAACAAACGTAGTGACTTTGCATTCTTCTCTTCACAGGTCAGGAGAGTTTCAACTCCAAGAGTTTGGCGCTTCAGGCCCAAAAAAAGATCTTGAGTAAAATGGCTACCATGGCCGTGGCGAACCTCCTCACTGATGACACCAGCAGTGAGATTCTGGACGAACTCTACAAGGCCAGTCGTGAGTACACCAAGAGCAAAAAGGAGGCCCACAAGATCATCAAAGACGTCATCAAGATTGCTCTAAAGATCGGTATTCTCTACCGTAATCACCAGTTCAGCCATGAGGAGATGGAGACCGTGGAGCGCTTCAAGAAAAAGATGAACCAGGCGGCCATGACGGTGGTGAGCTTTTATGAGGTGGAGTACACATTTGACCGCGGCATTCTTTCCGACTTGCTGATGGAGTGTAGGGACCATCTCCACGAGCTGGTGGAGCATCACTTGACGGCACGCTCCCACGGCCGCATCGACCACGTTTTCAACCACTTTGCACACGTGGATTTCCTCACCGAGCTGTATGGCCCGTCAGAAGACTACAGACTCAACCTCAGGAAGATCTGCGATGGGATAAACAAACTCCTGGATGAGGGCATACTTTAACCCAGCCTCCGGTTCACGTTTTCTCAGATCAGCTCCATCGGGCTTCTGAGAGTTGAACTGATGGCTTTTATGAAACTTTTGTGTGTTTTATGTTTATGTGGGAAAGATCGGTTTGTCATGATAACTTGATCATGTGATTGTAACCAAACCTGTAGGGATGGGCACCCAGACGCTTGTTAAAATCCCACCCTGGTCAAGAAAAACTGCATACCGGGTGATTGTCTGAGGAAAATCCCTTAAGGTGTCCTGTAAACCAGCCCTTTTGTGAGCAACTGCAGGAACGTTTCAAACGACAATGCACTGTATGAAAATCAGTCTACCTACCCTTTAAGAATGGCCTAGCAATGCAAGCCTAGCTTTCTGTAAGAGCCGGCGAATTGATTGGAGAAGTTAAGCGGTTAAAAATGTAATGTCTCAGAAGCTTTGAGAGCTTATCTGATAAATGGCATGCATCTTTGTTGAACGGAGCGCAAGCCAAAATAAATACGTACATGAAGTGCAGTCGAAAGATTGTGAATAAACTTTGGGGTCTTGGTCGTCTTTGGTCTTCTGTCTTTTTGTATCGACTCAGCTGTCCCATGATCCTGTGTTTGGACTTTACAGATCCTGATGTTTCTGAGCATGTAAATGTTTGATCATACAGGAGAGAAATGTGACCCCAAGAGTGTAGCACTATTCTCTGTCATTAAACATTCCTTATGAACTCTCACAAGTGTCCTTTTGTCATTTTAACTTACTCTGATTGGTCCGTGTTTGACTGGAGGTGCTGGTTATCTAAAGGCTTCAGATATTAAACAGACAGTGCAGTGCAGTACCATTGTATGAATGGGGGGGATGCAATGCTCGATATGGCCGATCTAGCGACAGGAAAAACAGCCAATCATCAATCATTACAGACTGATGATGGTCAGTGGGAGGGGCTCTGTGCAGAGAGATACTTGCCAGTCTGCATGTGCAGCAATCTGCTAAAAGGTGTTTTTCATTGCAAACTGTCATTTGAGCTAAAAAAAGGAATATTCATAGAATTGAAGTCGGAAAAGTTTTATTCTGACATTATCAAGCAATTTTAGAAATATCTATCTGCCTTCTCGCATTCCCTCAACTTGATAGGACTTGATAGGCCACCAAGTGTGTGTTGGTGAAAGAGAACATCTATCTCATGATATCGGGATCGTTTTTCAGCTTTTTGCTGGATTTTCGCAGGGTGAATAATACTGTATGAGTTTAATGAAAGCACTGAATTGTTGCAAAACTAAAAAAGACCACCGTTGCAAATACTTTTACTTTAGAAAATGCTCACCATTTGTCATAATGTTTTTGAAACCTTTGAAACCTTGCTTTTCATCCAGCCTCAAGTGTTTATTTTGTAATCCCTCTTTACTGATGACTTGAGGAGAACCGACTGACAACATTTGACAGTTTTTCCCATTATGGTAGTCAATGGTGGCCAAGCATTTTTCCAAATATCGTTCTCTGTGTTCATCAGAACAAAGACATTTACAGAGTAAATGATGACAGAATTTTCATTTTGGGGTGAACTGTTCCTTTAACTGAACACATCTCTGTGTTGTGTTGTCCCTGTTAAATTTAAGACAAAATCAACACTAAATGACTCATAATGTACTAAAAGAAAAGTGTGTAACAATTACATAATATTATAAACACATCCTTTTTGAGTGTGTCATATGGTAAGCATCCATTGAAAACTAAATTATATGTGCATTAGGCTGTCATAAGAATAATATGCCAACGGATAAATATGCTGTCATTTTAATATAAAGAACAGAGAAAGTTTGCAATAGATCAGGGTGAATGAAATAGAAACAAAGCAGGTATGAGGTGATTCAATTACTTTGATATGATCTAAAAGTGTCTAATTTGCTGACGTTAAGATTTTTCACAGGATGATTTTTAATAGCCCCTGTGTGCTGGCGATCCTACACCGTCGCCTTTACGGTTCATAAATGCCCAAATATGGCTGCAGCAGGAGACGGCAATAGTAAAGAAATAGTAAAGAACATAGACAAAGATGACAAAATCCCCAACACACACAGTGTGCACTGAAGAGAGAACAAATGTAAGGGGACATCACATCACAGCGTCTTACAGGTTAGCACATTATAACATTCTCATCTGTAATGATTTACCAAACTGTTTGCATTAAAGAGAAGGGCTTCAAAAGAAAGATTTGCTCATTTCATGTGGAAGAAGAACTCTTGGACCAGCGGTCGAACTCGTTTTTGATGTCCTCTGTCTGTAATATATAATAGTTACCCTCACCTCTCATCACGTGCTGGATGTGAATAGCTTTGAATAAAAGAGAAATGGCTGTATAATTATAAGCATGACAGAAAGAGGGCTCTGGTGTAAATCTCTTTATAACACCCACCATATAACTCTCTGAGACCACCCACCTCTCTGGTCCGTGACTCACCAGAAGAGAGTCAGAAAACACACGCTCTCTGTGTAACACGGCATGATAAACATCTTATTTGAAAAGAAACTGCTTTTGTTTTGTATAGTTGTCTTCAGAGCAGAGGTATAAAGATTTATAGAGCTTTTTACAGACGTTGGTTTCAATTTGTTCATACAATCAGGCAATTATATCTCTCCAAAAATATACAGCTCCAAAACTTTCCCCGGCTGTAAAGTGGTGCAGATCGTTCATCTGGGTTGACATCTCCATACATTCACACAAGCAGAGAGATGTTTTCTCTGCAGACATCATGTGATATCATACACACACTGTCACATGCTGGGTTAATGTTAAATATGTGCTCGATAACTCACTTTACATTTCATAACTGACAAAAAAGCTCTTTCAAGTCTTAAGAAACCTGCTGAAAGGCACCTTTACTCTTTCATTGACCTTTTATTTACATGCGATGAGGTTCTTCATGATCTCGTTGATTCCTCCATGGACGGATTAAACTCAGGAGTCTATGAAAGTAACTCTTCTCTACGGTCTCTAGGTTTTTTTTTGCCATTTTCAATAGATTGCCTTCCTTCATGTGGTGTTTTTAAAATATAACAATAAAGGCAGAACAACCAATATTAATCAAAATGACCCCGAATACCACTGTTGACCAATCAGACTCAGGGTTCTCAGAGAGATGTGTGATAAGAGCGGGGATGTGTTGTGAGAATCACTACATGCTATTTAAAAGTCAGCCTCCTCTGAGCAGCTATGGGCTGAAAATATACCTAAACATGAAAGGGGTTGTGCTAGCAAAATATACATACACGTCAGGAGTGTTCCTGTGGCTCAGTGGTAGAGCATCGCGTTTGAAGCGCAAAAGGTTGTAGGACTGATTTCCCAGGGAACACACATCCTAATAAGATGTATAGCTTGAATGCACTGTAAGTTGCTTTGGATAAAAGTGTCTGCTGAATGCATAAATGTAAATATAAAACAAGAGACCGACCTTAGTTATGCCTGATGACTGTGTAGTCTAATAATAATACCTTTATTTCACCAGGTAAGTCAGTTGAGAACCAGTTCTCATTTACAATGACGATCTGACCAAGAGGCAGCATAAGGAGCAGGTACAGTACAATAAAAAACAAAACACAATTACACAAATAACACAATTATAAACAAAGTCAAAAACAAACAGTCAATTAACTAAAAACAAGCACAATGATCCTGAACAAATGACAATATTAAGCTTTTAAAAAGTGCAAACAAAAACAAATGAACGGAGGTTTAAGGTCTGCTGCAAATGACTCCAGTCATTAGCAGCAGAAAACTGAAATGAGTGACGACCAAAAGAAGTACGGCCTTTAGGTATACCAAAACTGATAATACCACTGGAGCGCAAGTTACGACTTGGATTATGTATATTAAGAAGTGACTGTAAATATGATGGAGTTTTCCCGATAAGAGTTTTATAAATAAACAAAAACCAGTGAATTTGTCTACGAGAATGAAGAGAAGACCAATTCAGTGATAAATACAGATGACAATGGTGAGTGTTAAATGAAGCTCCAGTCACAAAACGGATTGCAGCATGATAAATATCATCTAGTTTATGAAGCAGACCTATAAACTATATCACCATAATCCAAGATAGGAAGCACTGTCATTTTAACCAAAAGTTGTTTTGAGGAATATGTAAAAGAAGATTTATTGCGGTTAAGAAAACCAATACGAGTTTTAACCGTTGAAAGCAATGCATTTATGTGAGTTTCAAATGACAGTTTGCTATCAAGCCAGATACCGAGATATTTGTAGTATTGAACATAATCGATCTCAAAGCCATCCAATGTGGAAATTTTAGGCAAATTCTCAGCTTCATGAAATTCATGAAAAGCTTCCATGAAAAGAATATTTGAATATGACTTATGACAACACAAGATCTCTAAAAAGGCACTTCCCATGAACTCTAGCTCTATTTCCAGAGATCTGGGGTGGCAGTCCTGGGAGAAATATGCCCCCTGCTGGCTGATAGTAAGATTTCAAAATAATTCAATTCTGAAATATGACGTTACTGTAGAGCAAACCATAAGTAATTGAATTTCTAATATACTAAACAGAAATGGTCATTTACTTACATTTATGTTGTCTCAAACCGGTATAACTTACTTTTCCTATCTCAGTGAAAAACAAAAGAATAACTTTGAAACAATACTCAGTACAACGATTAGAACTAGGGCTGTCAATCCCCAAAACTCGTTCAAATGACTTGAATAACAAATGTTTCGAATGGCTTTACTGTGAAACGGTGAATGTCACTCACTTGGCTATTGGATATTTCCACATGTGTACTGTAGTCCCATCCACTGTGAAACTACAGGTGTAGACAACAACACATGGAAAAAAAGGGGGGTGGGGGGGACTAAAGCACATGGGTCCGTGTACGGTCGTGTACCTTCGGATAATTAATTTATTCGTTTTTGTTTTCAAAACAGAAAAACGAATAAACCGTTCATTTTTTACATATTCCACCGTATACGAGACCAATTTTGGGGTTGTTTTCCTCAAGTGGTGGTAGCACAAGACCACTCTCTGTAATTATACATATGTTTTCAGTGGTGTGTGCCACTAAATCCGTAAACAACCATACAGACACATAGGTAGACATTTCTGTGCAATGTAGAAGTATACACGCAGTTAATGAAACGGGTGTGTTTTACACACCGTGCAATTAATAACTCTGTGCAATAATAATTATATCCTCCAGATAATACACTATCTATTTTTATACAACTTTTCATGTAAATTATATTTCATTCATTCTGCTGTATATAGCACATACCTTGTACAATAGTCTATTTTTATTTTTTACTTGTACATATTTACATACATACATAGCTTTACTCTCTATAGCTTTATCTTATGTTTATTGAATTGTATTTCTTAATTGTTTACACCCATAGGCCCTTATTTAAGTCATATGTGTACTGTATTCTATTGTGTTATGGTCTCTGTGTACTGTTGTTGCTGTTTCTGTGTTCTGGATGCTCCTGTCACCAAAACAAATTCCTTGTATGTGCAAACATACTTAGCAATAAAGCTCTTTCTGATTCTGATAACAGAATGTTGCCAGTTTCCGCATAAGCATGAAATTGACAAGTTAAAGCGTGAACTGGAAGTGAACAGTTAAAACGCTTAAAACTGCGACTGATTCTGATAAAATAAAGAATGTGTGTGTGCGTGCGCGGGCGCATACATGCTTGCAAAGCTGACAGCAAGGGAGGTTTAACCATAGCCCCCATTTAAATTCATAGTGAGAGCAGCTCGTTTTGCACGTCTGAAACAATTTTGCACCTTTGTTTGCACTAAAAATGTGAAAGTTGTCAAATGTTAAGTTCATGAAAATGTTAAACATAAAAGACTAAACATTTCTATACAACTCAACATGTATGATAGCTGTTTACAAAAATAAGCTGAGTTAATCAAAACCTGTCCTTATCATTGCATATTACATTATAGGCTAGCTGAGTTTGGTAAAAAGTTATAACTACTAAGAGATTGAACAAATAAGCAAAGTGAGTGTCTAAAATAAAGGTTTGTTAGGAATGAGAATCACCAGAGACTGCTCTCACTCTGGTCAGGGTCTGTTTCAACTGTTGCCATCTGGCAGGCGTTACAGATCAGCCAAAACACACACTAGCCGATTTAGAGACAGTTTCTATCCCAGGACAATAAATATCCTAAACAATTATCTACAGTAAATGTTCAAATGTGATTCTGCTATCTCTCTGCACTTTAAGATCTTCCTTATCTGGTCTATTACCTTGTTGCTCATTTTACAGTGATTAGTCAAAATGCTGTTTTTCCAATTTTTGCACTATTTTCAGAATCAGAATCAGAAGAGATTTATTGCCAAGTGTGCTTTCACACACAGGGAATTTTCTTTGATGTTGGAAGCTACAGACATTCAACACAATGACAATACAAATATAATAAGATTTACAGTGTAAAAGATTCTAAAATATGCATATATAAAATAAAAGACTATTGTACAGAAAATGGGGGATAATAACATATAAGAGACATTGTACAGGGTAGTATACAGTAGAATATACATATGAACAGATTGTATGTACACTTGTGCAAATGGATAATGTAGTAAGTAGAGGTAATGTTATATACATGTATACATGAAATGTAGATATAATAAGGCACAATAGTGCACACTATAGGAGTAATGGAAGTGGAATATTGCTCTTAAGGAGCAGTTATCTGTTTAGGAGGGAGATTGCCTGGGGGAAGAAGCTGCTTCTGTGTCTGGAAGTCCTGGTGTTTGGTGCTCTGAAGCGCCGGCCAGAGGGCATTTTTGTCGTATTATATTACAAATATTTATTTATGTTTTGTGTTAGCGGTGCTCTAAGAATTTCGTTGTTTGCTTTGCCTGCAATGACAATAAAAGCTATTCATTCATTCATATTCAGGTATGCGAATGTAAAGGTTAACCGGTCATAGTGACCCATGATAAAAGAAGAAGTAAAGTGAAGAAATAGTTTTTATAATATACAGTCTGCTTGATCAACGTGTAATGTCTCATACACACCACTCACTACATTTTATTAAGAATAAAAAAACAATAGAACCCTACCCAAAACACAATAGAAAATGTAATGGATTTATTAGTTATAATAGGAATTTAGTTTTGGTTTTAATGCATAAAAACCCAAAGGTTCATAATGGTACTTACAAGGAAACCCATTACATTTTCTATTGTGTTTTGGGCGGAGTTTTGTAATAGAATGTAACGTGCAATGAAAAGTACAGGTTTTTGATTAACTCATCTTATTTTTATAAACATAGCATCATGTATGTCGATCTACATACAGTATAAAATATAAAAGACAAAACACTTCTACATACAACAATTGTATGTAGAAGTGTTCAAAAATTGCACTTTGTTTGCACTGTTCGTAAAAATGTTAACATAAAAGACAAAACACTTCTACATACAAAGTGCAAACTAAGTGCAATTTTTGAACACATTAAAGTGCAAGACGCGCCTCTCTCACTATCCATTTTAACGGTGGCTATGGTGACCTCCCCCGCTGTCAGATACATCGCTGCCACGAGCATTGACGCATGCGCGTGCGCGTCCATATAGGTCCATTCTTTATTTAATTGACTGCGTGTATACTTCTACATTGCACAGAAATGTCTACCTATGTGTCTGTACGGTTGTTTACGGATTTAGTGGCACACACCAACATATGTATAATTCAGAGAGTGGTCTTGTGCTACCACCTCTCGTCGCCAGAGGCTGCAGTGCAGCTGAACTTCCGGTGGACTAAAATGCGCTATGTTGAGAAAAATAGGTCCGTGTACGTTTTATTCATTTGATATCCTATTTGAAATCACATAACGAGAAATTGAAAAATGACTAGTTTCTCGTTTTTTCGTTTAGTTCACCAAACGGAAATTTCGTTTTTGGCCCAATATTTTATTTTTCGTTTGCCGTTTAAAAAACGGATTTTGGACTCAATATGGCCTTCGTAGGCTACATGTGGGCGGCGCTGTAACGCCTCTTTCACCCGATTGGTCAAATCGCTCACCATTCTGTACGGATTTAATTCTGCCCGGCAGAATAAGAGTCACCGCCAGTCCTTCAGTTTAATACAAGTTATTGTCGCAACGCGAACCACTGCTTGCTGTGAACTGTGCGTGATATTTAAGCAGAAATATGTGTTGCAATGTACGCCATGCAGTGTGCTGTATAGGCTACAGTATAACTTCCACATTTAACACCCCTTTCACAGACGTTGATCCCAGAAAATTGCTGTAAAACTGCTAGAGAGTGCTTTCAGTGGGATCGATCAAGAAAGCTATACCTATTATTAGTAGTAGTAGTATTAATGACGTTGCCTGCATCAGAAAGCGCCCTGCGTGAACAAAAGGCAGGAACAATGCCTTAAGTGGTCCGTATTGTGATGATAAACGCAGTTTTCAATTTTGAAATTACTTTAAAATTAATTAATACAAAGCGCTTCAAAGCTTGATCGCTTCAACCTTTAAAACACGGCTTTATCTGCGTGTAAGCTATGTCGACACCTAGGCTACTGTTAACAGACTCGACTTTCACCCTAACATTTAGATGTGCTTGTTTTTCTCAACAAAAACATTGTAAACGCCATGATGTTTATATAAAAATATCATATACATATCACTTATATCATATAAAGTGTTTATGTGTGGTCCTTTAATCTGCTTTATTAATGAATTCTTCATTCGGTCTGCATGAGCTTATTCAGAAATTGTTTAAAAAAATCTAAATAATAAAACTATATATATATACACACTGCCCGTACAAAAAAGTCACACACTCCAATATTTCGATGGACCGCCTTTAGCTTTGAGTACGGCACGCATTCGCTGTGGCATCGTTTCGATAAGCTTCTGCAATGTCCAGAATGTCCATTTATTCCCGTCCAGAGTTGCATTAATTTTTCGCCAAGATCTTGTATTGATTATGGGAGAGTCGGACCGCTGCGCAGTCTTCTCCAGCACATCCCAAAGATTCTCAATGGGGTTAAGGTGTGGACTCTGTGGTGGCCAATCCATGTGTGAAAATGATGTCTCGTGCTCCCTGAACCACTCTTTCACAATTTGAGCCCGATGAATCCTGGCATTGTCATCTTGGAATATGCCCGTGCCACCAGGGAAGAAAAAAAAACTCATTAATGGAACACCAGGGGGGCCTGATGTATAAACGAGGCGTACGCACAAAATGGGCATAGAAATGTGCGTACGCTGTTTTCCACGCACTTATCCGGATTTATTAAAAACAATATTGGCGTAAATATGCACGGATGTGTACGGATGCTCTTGACTGTGCGTACGCACTCTTTTTCCTTGAGTGAAAAAAGTAATAAAGTAAAAAAAAGGATTTTATACTAGGCTATAGTATTGCTTTGGTGCTAATAAATAAATGTTTGTTTAAGGATCGGCTGTTTCCGAGGCAATTTTTATAATTATTGTCATTGTGCATTTATTTCAACAATTTATACTTATTCCGTTGTTTCAACCAATAAGAAAACATAAAAATGTTATCAACAAAAGCCATCATAAAACTGCAGCAGCATGACATGGTTTATTCCTGTTTAATGCTGCTCAAATATGCCATATTTACACCAATACTATATAATGTGATAGATTAATGTAATTTAAAGAGTATAAATAAATATAATATAAATATAAATAAAGATATCAAATGAATAAAACAAACACGGACCTACACGGCCCGTGTACGTTTTATTCATTTGATATCCTATTCGAAATCACATAACGAGAAATTGAAAAATGACTAGTTTATCGTTTTTTTCGTTTAGTTCACCAAACGGAAATTTCGTTTTTGGCCCGATATTTTATTTTTCGTTTGCCGTTTAAAAACGGATTTTGGACTCAATATGGCATTCGTACATGTGGGCGGCGCTGTAACGCCTCTTTCACCCGATTGGTCAAATCGCTCACCATTCTGTACGGCCTTAATTCTGCCCAGCAGAATAAGAGTCACCGCCAGTCCTTCAGTTTAATACAAGTTATTGTCGCAACGCGAACCACCGCTTGCTGTGAACTGTGCGTGATATTTAAGCAGAAATATGTCTTGCAATGTACGCCATGCAGTGTGCTGTATACAGTATAACTTCCACATCTAACACCCCTTTCACAGACGTTGATCCCAGACAATTGCTGTAAAATTGCTAGAGTGCTTTCAGTGGGATTGATCTAGAAAGGTAGGCCTACATGTTATTATTAGTAGTAGTATTAATAACGTTGCCTGCATCAGAAAGCGCCCTGTGTGAACAAAAGGCAGGAACAATGCCGTAAGGGGTCCGTATTGTGATGACAAATGAAGTGGCTATAAAAACAAGCGAGTAATTTATGTTCGTCAATTATTCTAAAAAAACACGAGAATCTGCGGCTAAACGCAGTTTTAAAATGTGAAATTAATTTAAAATTAATTAATACAAAGCGCTTCAAAGCTTGATCGCTTCAACCTTTAAAACACGGCTTTATCTGCATGTATGTCGACACCTAGGCAGGCTACTGTTAACAGACTCGACTTTCACCCGAACATTTAGATGTGCTTGTTTTTCTCAACAAAAACATTGTAAACGCCATGATGTTCATATAAAATATCATATACATATCACTTATATCATATAAAGTGTGTAAGTGTGGTCCTTTAATCTGCTTTATTAATGGTTCTTCGTTCGGTCTGCATGAGCTTATTCAGAAATTGTTACAAAATCTAAATGATAAAACTAGGCCTATATATATATATATACACACACACTGCCCGTACAAAAAAGTCACAAACTCCAATATTTCGTTGGACCGCCTTTAGCTTTGATTACGGCACGCATTCGCTGTGGCATCGTCTCGATAAGCTTCTGCAATGTCCAGAATGTCCATTTATTCCCGTCCAAAGTTGCATACATTTTTCGCCAAGATCTTGTATTGATTATGGGAGAGTCGGACCGCTGCGCAAATTCTTCTCCAGCACATCACATAAAGGTGTGGACTCTGTGGTGGCCAATCCATGTGTGAAAATGATGTCTCATGATCCCTGAACCACTCTTTCACAATTTGAGCCCAATGAATCCTGGCATTGTCATCTTGGAATATGCCCGTGCCACCAGGGAAGAAAAAAAACTCATTAATGGAACACCAGAGGCCTGATGTATAAACGAGGCGTACGCACAAAATGGGCATAGAAATGTGCGTATGCTGTTTTCCACGCACGTATCCGGATTTATTAAAAAAAATTGGCGTAAATATGTTTACGGATGTGTACGGATGCTCTTGACTCTGCGTATACGCACTCTTTTTCCTTGAGTGAATAAAGTAATGAAGTAAAAAAAAAGGATTTTATACTAGGCTACAGTATTGCTTTGGTGCTAATAAATAAATGTTTGTTTAACGATCGGCTGTTTCTGATTTCCGAGGCAATTTCTATAATTATTGTCATTGTGCACTGTCTTTTATTTCAACAAATTATACTTAATCCGTTGTTTCAACCAATAAGAAAACATAAAAAATGTTATCAACAAAAGCCATCCTAAAACTGCAGCAGCATGACATGGTTTATTCCTGTTTATGCTGCTCAAATATGCCATATTTACACCAATACTATATAATGTGATAGATTAATGTAATTTAAAGAGTATACAATAAATATAAATGATAAAAAAAGACAAAAACAAAGTTTAAGGCTGATGATCATGTCTTTGAGTTGAGTTAGAGGAGTACATCACGTCATATAAACAACAGGCACTGCAAGATTTAAACATAATAATAAACATAATAATGTTATTATAGCTTTTGATATTAATCATGATAGTTCATGTCAAATAATACATTAAAATGTGCGTGTCATATTCTTTTAGACTATGCAGACAAAGTATTTATGGGTTATTATGCTCTGGTTTAAAAATATAATCTGAATTGTATTGGGGGGCTGCCTGCCCTGGACCCAAAACGCTTTGCGAGTCTGTTGCCTTGCGTGCATGGAAGCAACGGGAGATTTTTATCAGACGCACGCACATCAAAACAACATTTAATTCGTTCATTGAGTTTTCGTTGTGAAAATATATTTTATTGTTTGTTATATGTTTTATATTTTGTCAATATAGAAATGTCAATAAGATGTAGTGTCATTTCATTACATGGTCGATCTGTAGTCACGATTTAGCCCTAAATCGGATGGGCTGTTTATTTATTGAAATGCAATTACAAACTCCACCACTAGATGGATGAGACATGGTAGCAGGTTGTCACTCCTTAGATAACGCGATACCGCTGCAGAATTAAGGCCATACAGAATGGTGAGCGATTTGACCAATCGGGTGAAAGAGACGTTACAGCGCCGCCCACATGTACGAATGCCATACTGAGGCCAAAATCCGTTTTTTAAACGGCAAACGAAAAAGAAAATATCGGGCCAAAAACGAAATTTCCGTTTGGTGAACTAAACGAAAAAACGAGAAACTAGTCATTTTTCAATTTCTCGTTATGTGATTTCGAATAGGATATCAAATGAATAAAACGTACACGGACCCATGAGCCAGTCACAGTCGAGTGCAAGCTGTGGAAAGCAATTCATTGGCTGACTGTACTTCGGCCATAGCCTGGTTTCCATCCAAAGTTGCGAATTTAGCTTATATGCAAAATTGGAATATCGCGAAAAACATTTGCGAATAAGCACCGTTTCCATCCAACTAGTCAACCATAATTTCCTAATAAACTGCCACTAAATATTATTAAGTGAAGTGAAATTGACCTATTAGTCAGATATGGTGACCCATACCCGAAATGTGACCCGAGATTTAACCCATCCAGAGAGTAGTGACAGCAAGTGGTGAACACACGTACACCCGGAGCAGGCGCCCGGGGAGCAAGTAGGGGTAAGGTGCCTTGCTCAAGGGCACCTCAGTCGTTACCCACCAGCCCTGAGAATCGAACCGGCAACCTTCTGGTCACGAGTCCGACTCTCTAACCATTAGGCCACGACTGCCCCCTTAATATCAGTAAGAAAAGTCAGAAGCCACTGAATATAACAATTTTCATGTATAATAATACTTGCGCAAGCAGACGATTATACGAAACTCAATAAATGCGGTGCTTTTGTGGATGCCTGCTGTTTTGGAAACACAGTCGTGACAGTTCTAAGAGGCAATTACAGAAATACTTGACGACTTTGCTCAGGCATTTAAGAATGACCATCACAACATTTCTGATGCTGTGTAAGATCAGTTCTCTGGTTAGGCAGGTTACGCCGTCTCATAGTGCAATTACATGACTTTTTGGAGGAATTTATTCGGCAAATGCGTTTCCATCTCTCATTATTTGCATGAACCCTTTTTCGCAAAAATGAAAAACCTTGCGAGTGTAAAAACTTTTTTGCGAATTATGGATTTTTAATTCAAAATTTAGCGTTTCCATCACTCGTTTCTGATGCGAAACTTCAAAATGCGAGTAATGGAAAGTGATCTCCAAAAAAGTGATGGAAACCCAGAGTAGTGTTGCCAGACGTACCATAATTATCGTATTTGTACCATAATTTTGACTTCTGTACGATGTACGATCAATAAAAAAAATCCATAATGTACAATAATTTCAGAATTTTGTGACACTTCAAATGATGGTCGTTGTAATTATATGACTTCTATACTCGGTGATCTAGCTGTGGATCCTACGTCTGCTGTCATGATTGTAAGAAGAACGTGAACGTGCAGTTACAAGCGCTACGTCTTCTCGGCCAACCATCATGGAAAACGACTCTCTCTCACGACGAGCACAAGTTAGCGTTCCCGCTGCAGCGGCGCTTAGGTCAGTCCTGAAGGAAGGTGAAGACAGGGGAAAGGCAAAGAAAAAGTATGCACCGACAGAAAACATACAAAAGTGAGTGGGAATAGGACCCCAGTTTTGCTGGATGGATAAGATATTTTTCAGGCATTGACACCAAAGCCTTCTGCCGGTCGTGTCAAAAATGATTTGTCTAGATAAATAGCTGTATTTTGTGCATTTGACTCATGTACGATCATTTTCTTCCAAATACGATAGTTTTGAGCTTCAGGGGGCGTATTATAGAAAGTTTCTTATCTTTAGCAGGAATTAGGATTTTTCACAAATCTGTGTTACAGAAGCAAATCTTAGCTTGATTTGGGATTCCTATCCTATCTTACAAAATCGTATCTTATCTCTAGTTAGGAAATCTTAAATTGCACCATCAAGCTCGGCAATCCACTTTCAGGTCTGTTACTAAGCAACCAACTGCGAGCTGCTGATGAGGTAAAAAAAAGGAAAAACAAAACAAAAACAGCTGAGGCTGTGAAGAAAAAGTTTACCACCCTTGCTGTGTTCCTGTGGTAACTTTAATATCATGTTGTGCGGCATTCTGTAATTACTTAAAATTAAAGTGTTTTGTCAATTGTTACACATCTTCAGGGTCGTCCAAGAGTCTTTCTTCCATTAAACATTTCCGTTCAACTTCTTCATTTTCAATTATTAATCAATGTAATGCCATTGTTGGGCAGCGCAATTGTGATCGTTTTTTCTGTTAGTTTTGAAATAATTTAGAGATGCACCGATTGCAATTTTCTTTGCCGATTCCGATTTTATTACAAGTGAAACTGTATTCCGATTTTTGCTGATTCCGATTTTCTATCCACAAACTATAATTGACAGTATACTGTAGTAAAGAACTCAATCAGATATATATCACATATATTGGGTGATTTATTCATTTTTTTATATTTTGGGTTTTTAAAAACAAGTAGAAGTCGTGTTGAATATCATTTTACCTAGGTGAAATGACCACAGTTTTAACGTAAGACAAGGAATCAGGTTGAATGGAATTTAAGTTTGTTTTACACAGAGTGAACGACTTCAACATGAGTTTAGCATGTGTTTGAGTTTAGCATGATGCTAATAGCGTCACTGTTGGCATACATACCCCATGTAGACGGAGCAGCGAGAGATGAACTACAGTGCACCTTTTTGTCTGTACAGTACATGATGCGTGTGCACGCGCGTGCAGTCAGCGGACATGAGAGATGCGCGTCAGTCAGCAGAGACTCGCGGTCCGGTGGACACACATGCGAGTATAAACGAGCCGTGAAAGACAGGCTGTGCGCGCACACGTTTACATGTTTACTTGCGGCTTTGAGTGTACTGACGGCTGTGAGGTTCTTGCCCGCATTAGTGGTGGGCGATACTGTAAAATTTAGTATCGATCCGATACCAAGTAAATGCAGGGCCAGTATTGCCGATTTCGATACCGATACCAATACTTTTTACTTTTAAAAAGCATTCACTTGAACTTACATTTACTTTCCTGTAGATGAATTGTCATGATTTATCAGATGAATGCATCATTAATATGCTAAATCTGAATACATTTTCATGACCACTAAAATATTTTGTGATTTGTGCTCTTAATGTGCCTGTAGGCTAATTAATCATGTAGATGTTAAACCACTGGACATCATTTAAACCAAATAAATCTATTTATTTAGTTATTTATTCCTGTAATCGAATTTGCAAACATGAACTTTGCACCAAATTATTACTGGAAAATAGTAACAATAACAGATTAACAGAACAGAAAAACGATATATAACAAAACAATTTCTCGTTATCCCAGTACTACTTCTCTAGCTTTAAAAAAAACCAAAGTGGACAAAATTATTACTCAAGAACAAAGATTTTAAAACTGCTTTTCCGTTTTTGTTCAGTGTTATGTTTAGACAAAATAATAGAACAAATTAACATGTTTCCCTTTCATTACACTTTTTTAAGTGAATTTATAAACAAAGTGCACACAATTGTTTGAGACACAAAGTAAATAAAGTGCTTAAATAATAAAGTACTTTCAATCTTTGGCTTTTTAACCGCAAAGGCCCACTGCCATACATCGCAGTTCGCAGTGTTTTTATTCACCGAGGTGATAAAACTCCACACGATGCTCCTCTTCTTTTCGCGGGCTGCAGCAGCGTCTGCGTTCTTGCGCTTGGCGCTGCTGAGTCACGTGATAGCGGACTACAAAACACAGCAGGGCAGGGAGGAGCAACGTGTGCAAAACTAGGTGTATGGGAAATAGTTTTTCTTCATTATACAATTAGTAAATAAATAAAATCAGTAGTAAAAACTAAAAACACATTAGTATCGATATTTTTATGTTAGGATTGATCCTTTTCGATACAACCTCAGTATCGATACTTCAGGATCGATCCGTCCACCACTAGCCCGCATCATGGGCATCAGAAGATCGGCTTGGAATCGGCGAGACATGAGACTGAACGGCCAGTCACCGGTCTGGCCGATCATACGAAAAACCGCCCGATTCCGGTCTCTGGCCGGTCAATCGGTGCACCTCTAAAATAATTTTGAAGTTAGGACAGCTGTGGGGTCGTCCTAAAGTTAAGACCGTTTATTTGTCAAGTTAAGACGTTTCTGTAATACCCCTTTCTTATATGGAGTTAAAATAAGATTATGCACTTAGGAAGTGATGTTCTGTAATAGCTTTTGTCCTAAATGAGGTCCTATCTGAAATTACCATGGTTACCAAACAGATAGGTTAAGATAGATTTTCAAGTTATGATCTTTCTGTAATACGCCCCTGGTACCATAGTTGGACATTTCCAATCTGCCAACACTGACCCGGAGAGTCTGAACAAAATGAGCGAATCAGTGATCTCGTTCACAAATGAGCTGAAATGAGGAGAGGTCTGTCAGTCAACACAGATAACCTTCATCAAAGTGAACACGATGCATTCCTACAGCAATACATCCCAGATTTATATAAAAGATAACTTCATGACAAAGGGGTTGTGTCATAGTCCGCCAGTGTTGTTTTAGTTGTCAAGTGCTCGTGCATGCCTACACAGTAAAATCGCCTGTGTTAAAAATGACGATTTAACACTCACAGTGTATATATAATCCTCACTCTCAAAGTGTGGATTATATAAACACTGAGAGTTAATGAGACCTTGTTTGACACTGGCGATTTTGCTGTGTATAAACTGAACACACGTGACATCGCAGATTTCACAAATGATTGTGTTTTTGTAGTTTATGGAGAGACAATAACATTATTGTTTTCAATAAACAGTTTCAGCCTTGTATTTAAAGGTCCAGTCCGTAATATCTAGCGGCAAGGTTGCGAATTGCAACCAGCCGCTCACTCCCCCCTCCCTTTCGAAACACTATGATGGCTGACAGAACATGGTGAATTATATGCAGGGGGACCCGCAGTGTATGTAGATAGCAATAGCTCATTCTAAGGAAATAAAAACATAACGCTTTATTGTGTAAGCTCTTCACACACCTCTGAAGGCATAGTTATGTATATTATATTGCACTTCTATCAATAGATAATGCCAAAAATGACACACTGGACCTTTAAGGGGGTGATGCACAACACCCTTTTCAACGTAAGACTTCATGCGTTTTGGCTTTCACACGACGACAGAGTCTTGAGAACCTGAAAGCCAAAATGCTTGAAGTCTTTGGTTGAAAGGGGTGTTGTGCATCACCCCCTTAAATACTGAAGACAGCTGTCAACACACGCTCGACCAACACAGATCCCTGTCTTCCGAACTCTGCCAGTCTGTGCTGCACCGTCTGACGAGAGAGAGAGAAAGCCAGAGCACTTCTATAACAGATGATGATAAGCCGTTATTTGTCCAAACCCAATTTAGATCTCACTGATTCTACTCATCTATATGTACAAGTGAAGCGTATAATGGAGTAGATTTAATTTCTCTGAGCATCCGTCTTCATCTGCAGGGATGCAGTTACAGAGGGAGCGCGTGCCCGTGACCTTACATGAGGTTAAAAGCACACTAAACAAATGGCAGAGAAACCTGATAGGACTGGAGAGTTCTTTAATCTTTAAGGTACCTGCTGATCAGCAATGATCCTGCCAAACGCTTTCCTCTGTCTCTTCAAACATGAACTCACAGCAAGACCCGTGACCGATACCATAAAATGCTCCTGCAGAATGAGAAAGAGATGTTGGAGATATGTCTTCGCATGCAAATCCGCCTGGTTTTGATACTTTTACTGGACAAAAAGACAAAATGACCTGGGGTCTCATTTACAAAACTGTGTGTAGGATCCTCACTAAAAGTGTACGTGCGCCCGAAAGCCAAAAAATATTCGGACTTATAAAACCGTGCGTACGCTCACCTGTAAGCAATATTCTCTTTATAAATCACAGATCACCTGCAACTGTGCGTATGTGAATCAGCCTCATATCCCGCCCTGTACACGCCCATTTTTACCCATAAATAGTCAATGCAAAGCACCTCATGAATGCTGATTGGTATATTAATAAGCCTGGCATCCAATCGGCTTGTTAAGCCTGACGTCACGCGTCATAATGGACGTATACCGTTTCCTGGTCCAACCGCTATCAGATGCCATAGAAAAATAACAAAACATAATGTAAAACTGCCAAAAACCCCCGATCCCATCCTTTATTTCCGCAACGAAATGGCCACACATGAGATTCAGTACGATTTACAAATTAATAATTGTTATAATTATTTCAAATAGCCTAGATTAAAGCCAAAGAAGGCCTCTGCAGCATTTATATGTTTACAGCATTTAGACTGATCATTAACACCTCATTAAAATCACCTCATTAATTAGCGGTGTCCTTCACACGAGATAAAGTTTGAAGATAATTGTAAAAGACGAATGTTTCTTCATTCCGGTTTTGTTATGATAGTTAGGACTGATAACGAGGACATAAAGAGAAACGATTGTGCGAGAGCTTAATGGCTGTATTTCCAGACTTTGACATTTGATGATCATTCACAGTATTTAAGGAAAATATAGTTAGCATTTATTTACACTGTGTTCTGCAGTTATCATATTTGATGCTGTTCCTATTCAGTCGGATCATCTCCTCATCATGCGCTCATAGTGTGATGGTGAGACAGCTTAATCGTTTTTATCACACTTACTTTCTGCAACCTAAGTTCACTAACTCACCATTTGTGTCGCCCCGTGTCTCCAGAATGTGCGTACGCATGGGTCAGAGTTTGCTTACAGGTGCGCACATTCTCCCATCAAGTTTGTTTTTAATAGATCACAACCTTTGAGTGGAAAGTGGCATAAGCACGTTTCCAGCCCCATTTTGTGCGTACGCAACGTTTATAAATGAGACCCCTGGTAACTATTGTTGTTCCCACTATGATGGAGGGAATGAGACATTGTGTCCATGCAGTGACACAATGTGTTGATCTTTGGGAGACTCTGCTTCATTTGGAAAAGGCCATTGAAAATTGGTAAGTGGATGTTGTCTGGATAGTGTAAATGCTTTATACAGGATTACAGATTGGGAATCACTTGAACCCCAGGGGCTCTGAACTGGAAAGGCAGAATGGACAAAACATAAACATGAACATAAAAAAATATTATTTGTCGTTTTGTTTAATATTAGAATTTTGCAATCAACACTTAGAATTCAAATAGTAGGGGCTTTGCAGATGTGATGTCACCGCAAACGATGAAAGTGCAAGGAGTAGTTCACCTTCAAAATGAATTACCTCTTGTCATTTCAAACCTTTATGACTTTCTTTCTTCCGCAGAACACAAAAGAAGATATTTTGAAGAATGTTGTTAACAGCCCCCATTCACTTGCATTGGTTACAGTCGGAAGTGAGGGGGGGCTGTGCTGTTCTGTTACCAACATTTTTCAAAATATCTTCTTTTGTGTTCTGCAGAAGAAAGAAAGTCATACAGGAGGGCGTTTAAATGATGACAGAATTTTCAGTTTGAAGGTGAACTACTCCTTGAATTGTGCGTTGATGTGTTCTTTTAGTTACCATATTTAGTTCACATTCTCATCCCCTGAATTGTTTTAGAAGGAACACAAGATCAGAAATGTTAAAAACTGATTCTGCTACAAAATGAATCTTGTAAAAGCATTGGTGTAACCCCGTCTGCTGCTCTACAGATATCTAGGGAGATACTATTTGCCGGCAAAATGCTATGCTCCTGTTAGAATGTATGTGGTTAACCTTCCATAAAGCATGGCACATTCCACAATTTAATGGGCTAGCCTCTGTATGGAGCCAGACTTTCCATTCTGCTGTCCCCTAAAGCAGACAAAGAGCTGCTTTGAACATCTTAAGCTCTCTGTGCTGTCCAAGAAGATCTGGAAGGTGCCAACTGGACACAGCAGGGATAGGGCTGGGTCTTCCTCCACGTATGAGAAAGCCCACAAGGCTCTTAATCCTTCGAGGAATAGGAGAACACTTTGGGTTTTAGGACACTGGGTCTCAGGACCACTTGAGAGTAGCCCGGTCTGACCTCCAGGCATTCACTTGTGACAAAGAATGCTTGCAGGTCCCCAACCCTCTTGATGGAAGTGAACGCAGTCAGGAGTGCTGTCTTCTAAGAGATGGGGGTAAAGCTCCACTGAGGTCTCAAGAGGAAATTAGGTGTGGTCTCGGATGGTTCGACCTCCTTGCACCTCTGAGGACAACTTGATCATCGAACCAGCCTTTCTCATCCCGATTTCCCTCGGGAGGAGTACCAGTTCACAAAAAGGTGGCGCTTCATAGCATACAGCCACCTCATTGAGGGGGTTCTGGCCTGAGTGATAGACCATTTAGGTCTTCTGTTCCCCATCCAGAGGCCAGGCATAAAGAGCTCAGATGTTTGGGCGTGAAAGAAGGGGCTGTATAGTAGCATTCGAGAATTTCCATGATAAATAAACAAACGGGAGACTCCGGGTAACTTATGGATATGACCCAGCACTCGAAAAAATACCGAAACACTTCAAAACAGCCTCCATTATTCGCAAACGGTGGATAAAACCTTGAAAAATTATATATGAGCCCGCCAAATCACAGAGATCCCGATTCGCACGGGACTAATATTATCACAGGACCTCAGTGTTAAAATATAGTAGGTCATTTGTGGGGGAATTTTTACTTAAAAAATTACAGACAAGGCCGTTTCGCACAGGATTAAGATCACAGACAACCTCTGCAACTATTACAAATGACTAGAGGTCCCCCTAGAGGCTCAGGGCATATCAAGCGATCTCTAACGCAATAGTGACGCATAGTACAAAAATGTTGTACTCACATAAGTTTGCTGCGCCATTCCTGTCGGATCCAATAACCTCTATCTGGTTCCGCGCAACTTGTGTTACTTCAGTACTGTCATGGGCGGGGCTAGAGAAGTAGTCGTTGATATTCTTCTGTGGAGGCGACGTTCAACCTATCATAGATAGGTGTATTCCAGGACCTGGCGTTCGCTGGGCCTGGTGTCAATAACAGTTGTTATTTCAGTAACAAGGGCGTTTTCAGTTCTGACACTTACAGGATGTTCGCTTGAATACGATTCCCTCTGATATAACAAAAGCTCGGGTTAAAATTGATGTCTTAATCTATAGCTTAGTCTGGTTTACCCCAAAGTTTTTTTCTCCATTTCTATACATTGTACATGATTGGAGTTTTGGTTCCTTGCCACTGTCAGCCGCTGTGTGCTTGCTCACTGGAAGCCTGCTGACATCAGGTTTAGGGCTTTGTCCTTGAATTAGTCGGACTAAAATCGTAAAGATAATGCATGAAATTATTTTACATTCTCTTTGACCTGTTGATAATACTGTATATCTAAAGTACCTCTAGCTCATCTGTAAGACTTGCAACAACACCATGAGTGTGTCAGGGGTTCGGATGGAAGAACCCAAGCGCAGGCAGCCAGTGGTGAAGGGGTTAACACAGGGATTTATTTAATCACAAAATAAAACACCCACGATGGGGAAAAACTAAACAAAGGCAAAATACAATAAAACAAAGACTTCCCACAAGGGGGAAAGACAAACAAGGTCCAAATAATAATAATAATAAGAAGAATATAAACAAAGAGTTCACACACTTGACGGGAGCAGGAACAGGAACAAGGCAAGAGACTAGGCCACACAGCAAAACATGCACGAGGTACAAGGCAAACAGGTACGCACAAAACGAACTAGCACAGGACAGAAGACACACGGGCATTTTAAAGGGAAACAAACAAAGGATAATTAACAAGGGACAGGTGTGGGTAATGAGACACAGCAGGAAAGCTATACAGGGAACAAGAGGGGCGGGGCCAAAGACGAGACACGAGAAGGAACATGACATGTCAATAGTAAACAATGCCATGTCTTTCTCAGACTAAACCTAAGGCTTTGTCATGACTCTGCCACAAGACCAAGAATAAACATGACATGATGAGGCAGAGTCATGACAGAGTGTTATATAATGTATACTGTATAATGCCTATATACTGTATGTGTGTGTAGATGCGTGTATGTGTCTGTGTATGCATTTGATTTTCCCTGACCTTCTCTTTTGCATATAACTTTTAAGGTTTATCTTATTTTTTATTCATCATAATTATTATTGTTTGTGTGTATTCAACTTTTCTTTTTCTTGGTTTTGGGTTTCTTGTACAGCTGCTTTGATGCAATGCAAACTGTAAAAGCGCTATAAAAATCAGGTATTTGTGATAGGAGTACAAACAGTGGCATCACCACCTGCTGATATAGATGAGGTGAAAATGTGCATACAGCTATACCAACACTTTTCCACAGCACATTATGGGTTTATTCATGTCACAGACCAACCAACCAATCACATAAGTACTGCAATAAAAGCTTATGCCACTAATAGGAAGATATAAATCAATCACTAATGACTTATGACACTTTTCTTCTTCTTGCGTCTACTGCAAAGTGACAGCACAATATAAATATTCTCTAAAACAGAGCTTTGCTATCTAAAAGGTCCACTGACTGCCACCTACTGTTAGGATGGAATATTGACACTATACCACTTTGTTTCCAACTAATATCTTGATGCTGATAATAAAAGGGGTCTGTCAAAAAAAGTGAGTGGGACAAAATCACCTTTGTTTAAAAGTGTGGGGACATATCCCCCCCGTGTATTCTATGCCCATGGAGTGCTCGTTTCTGCCTGTTGTTGATGAACATCAGGGTAGCCAAATGTGACGACAAAACTAACCCAACAGCCCCATCCCTAACACCAAAACTCAAAAAATGTCACTACTAGCACAGATTACGTATATTATCATTTTACATTAATATTACAATTACATTTCCAATCTCACCCATCAGAATTCAGCATTCACAACAATTATTTTATTAACTTTATTATTTAACCTTTTAAAATGAAATAATCTTTTAACAAAAAAATTATATAAGCTGTTATTGTTAAACTTTATGCATTTATATTAAATACTGTATATTCTTTGAATGAGGTTTATTAAAACATCTCCAAATATCACTGGGTAAATATACACACCATACAATTTCCAACAGTTAAAGGATGTTAATAGTGAAGTATTTTAACTCCAGAGCAATTGCATATCATTACTCTTGTCCACTTATTAGGCAATATTTGATGCATTGGGTCAAAGATAGTTGTGGCCTAATGTTTAGAGAGCCAGATTTAAAACCTAAAGGTTGCAAGTTCGATTCCCAGGCTGGCAGGTTTTTAATTGGAAATCCATTTACATAAAAAACTTAGACTTAAGGTTTTTCATACTGACTGTATTCCTTAAAAATGTCTTTCTGATCATCAGCCTCCTCCTACAGTTTAGTATTGAAAGGCCTTTCTCCAAATTACAATGAGCCTTTCAGGATAGACCGTTTCCACCTCTTTTAACGTTTGGAAAGTCATGGCCTTTTAGCAAACAAAGTCAAAAGAAACAAACAAAAAACAAAACGTATGTGTGTTTGAAAGGGATATATATAGGCTACATGATATATTGGACATGTGACTGGGCCTAACATTTTAAACCTCTACTTCTGTCACAGCAGACCTTCATTCTCTGCTGCCAAATAATCATCATACATAGTGTAGTGTACTGAAAAGCATTACACAATTCTTTCCAAAATTATGACCAATGTAGTAGTTTCTAGGATTAAAAGAGTCTCCATTAATATGACTACATCAGCAACTGTTGCAAATAAAGCTGATACAATGCAAAGTCAGTTTTCATAAAACCAAATAAAGGAAGATTTTTTAAGGAACATATAGAGAAGGAACAAAAAGAGGTTTAATACTGCCTTCAAAATTAGCAATGTGATCAAATACATATACACAGTGGCGGTCCTTCCTACAGGCGACATAGGCGATTGCCTAGGGCGCCATCTAGTGAGGGACGCCAAATATGCGGCGAGAAAAAATATATAATTAAAATTATAATGTCTATTTATTTTTTTCAACAGTTTTTGCCATCCCTCTATCTACAACAATACTTTGACATGAAAAATAAATGATACTTCTTTGGACATGAGTTCTTTTCTCGCGGGGAAGGGGCGCCATCAGTCAAGCTCGCCTAGGGCACCAAATGGTCTAGGACCGCCCCTGCATATACACAACACAATTTACCATGGTAGACCGTTAAAATAACAGTTACAAACATCTCAACAAATCTACACTTTATGTAACAAAGATAGCCACACTGTTAGACTTTGCTGTAGTTTTTACAGCTAGTTACCACAAAATGCCCAGTAAAATATTATAATCTTTTGTTGTTGTTAATTACTGTAATATGCATTGCATTGTGGGTATTTTTATGACGTGATATTATCATTTACAGTGATACACTGTATTTTGGGAATTTACAGTATTCTACTGTTGACACAAAGCAGTAGTGTTACTGTATTTGAAGACTGACTTTTATCAGTGAAGATATTAAAAATGTGTCACTTAAACTTTAGCATATAGAAACATTTTAAATGGGCAATTGTTTAAGAAACAGAAAAGGATAACTAAAGCATGCAAGCCTGAAGCCAAATTTGAACTTACTACAGCGAAAGCGTGTTTAGTGTAAAAAACCGGGGGGGCTGGCAACCCTGGCATGAGCACGACCGTTGGTCCATCTGACTGAGAGCGACACCGGAGGGAGTGAGCGGCTGACAGAAAGTGAGAACTGCTAAAAATAATTTTTCTGTAAAATATCTAGCGAAATGTTAATAAGTCCTGTATACGTTTAGTTTTGCTTAGTTACATTTTCAATGAAAGATTAACGCTACTGCTGAGGAGAAATATTTCCTCACATGCACTGCGCAGCAGTAAGTTAGCAGTGGAGCAGTAAAACCGCCTAAAGTTTATAATATCACAGTTATTTTGTCACAAAATGTAGTTTTAAGACTTTTTTTAGTCGAGAATGTGTGTGTTTTTTTAAGTTCAAATATGCGGTCCGTTAATAAAGATAGCGTCTTTTTAAAAATTGGCGAGGACGAATTCGGAGACAGTCATGTACCCTGCTCAACGCCGCATCACATCGGCAAGTGCTTCTGAAGTTCACCGCTGACTGTGATGTCTCTGTAGCTGCTAACCATGCAATATAATTACTTTTTAATATCTAACGGTCATTTTACTTCGTTTAAATGTAAAGCAAAACTAAACTAAATATTTAGCTAGGTCTGCATGTATTTGATATTGCAGTTGAGTGACGGCATCAAGTACTCTGCTGTTCCATTTGTAATAACCGGTCTGCATCCTCGCAAGATTGAACCCCCGAGTCTGAACTTGCCCAGGAATGATGTAGGTAAACAGAGCAACATTTGAGCTTAAGTAGGTTGACCTGTCTTTATTAACTCACACAATAATGACTACATACGTAAATTGTGAGAATGGTAAAATATTCTAGAGAACGGGTTGATGTGGCAGTAAATTGGATTTAATGTATGGTTTTGGGGGAAAGAAAATTGTGTGATGTATAATATAATTACAACCAAGTAATTTTATTCTGCCCATTTTTTTGTTTTCAAAAACAGAAGAGCCTTAAATGGAACATCAAAGCCCTGCTCTGTCAAAAAGGAATGTACAACTACCAGGTCGCCAGAGGTGGACGAAGTACACAACTTCCTTACTTGAGTGAAAGTACAGATACTACTGGTTAAATATTACTCCACTACAAGTAAAAGTTGTAAAGACAGATTCTTACTTAAGTAAAAGTACAGAAGTACGTGCTTTTAAAAGTACTCAAGTATTAAAAGTAAATGTCCTTTATGTCAGTTGTGCATTGTTTTATTGTCGTATAACTTATGCCTCTGAAGCAACCTACTGAATACACTCAGTAGCTCACAGTATCAGTTGTATTAAAGGAGTAGTTCACTTCAAAATTTGCCCCCATTGACTTTCCATAGTCATTTTTATTCCTACTATGGAAAGTCAATGGGGGCAAATTTTGCAGTGAGCAACATCTTTAAGAGCTTTATATGTTTAGCGCATATATGTTTAGTTTAGATATAATCCTGTATGATCATTTAGCCTAATTATCCTCATTAGCCCCCTAGGCCTATATATTTTTTATTTTGTATACTCCCTTTACCAGTTTTAAGCAGCAATTTACCAGTAAGTAGTAAGGTTCTTGTAAATAGTAAAGTGTAGAAGCCATGTGTTTGTTGGATTTATTACCATGTGTATTACCATAATTTAACTACAAACAAACTATAGCTAGTATAATGAAACTATGGTATTTTTAGTTGCTGTGGTTTTACTAAAGATTATTAATTGGAGTATGGTTCCTATATATAGAAAATGGTAAATATGTGGATACTCTGGTTTTACTGCAAATACCATCCCTGCTGAAAAAAACAATGATTTTTTAATTAGAATGAGATTTTTAAATTAAATTCCTCTTTGTAGTGTGTTTTGGGTTTTATTCCAATAGGATTTACCATCCCACCAATAGAATCCATCACATACAAGAATCCATAGTACAATTCCCATTATAACCATTAAATCCATTACATTTTATGTTGCATTTTGGGCAGGGGTCAATTGTTTTTATTTCAACAGGAATACTTCAACTATAGTTACTTCAGTAAAAACATCATTCATTTTCCAAATCGCTTTAAATGATACAGCAGCAGATCAGAAGTTAACACGCACGTGTAGCTCAAGGTGTATGTGATGCTTATTTACCGTTTAGCCGTTATGCCGATCATTTTCATGACAATGTTTCTACGATCTTTGACTGATCGTAACCCACAGATGATTACACCACACTTTAACATGTGCCTTTTTCGTCTTTTATTGTTCTGTTTGCCTTTTTAGAGCGCTATCAATGGTGTAGCAGCGCCAACGTTTACATTAGTTTAGCGGGGAAGATCCCAGAGTTGCCAGATTTGCGTAAATAAAATCTGCCAAATGGCCATTCAAAGCTTGCCGTAAAACCGCGAGCTTAGAAAAGCTGAAATACTTGGCAACAGTAAAAGGTCCTGGCAGATCGCAAGCCAGATAAATTGCGCACACAGGAAACCCCGCTGCATAGAAACCATTTTCTACTTTTGAACCTTTTTATAAATGTAGTGGAGTAAAAAGTATGACATTTGTCTTTCAAATGTAGTAGTGAAGTTAAAGTACAAGTACTCAGAAAAATTAATACTCAAGTAAAGTACAGATACTCAAAAAGTGTACTTAAGTACAGTACTCAGGTAAATTTACTTCGTTACTGTCCAACTCTGCTTGCTACACAGCGTGCTACAGAGATAAAAAGCAGCAGAGAGACACAGCTCGTGAGAGATCCCTTAACTGCTATCCCAGAGACGTTGTTGTTTTAGTTGCCATTGAGCAACTGGTGAAATGTGAACCTAAAGTGGGGTTACAACGACGTTACTGTTAGTGATGGCGAGATGAAGCCTTATGAAGCATCGAAGCTTTTCAGCCTAGTGGTTCACAAAAGGGTTCATTTCTCGAGGCTTCATTTGCTCCACAGTACCATCTGGTGGCCAAAGAGTGTAAAACAGGCAGATACATTACAGATGGGCCTGATATGTGGTCTGTGATACACTCAGCGGCATAGCAAGCTTTTCAAAAGTGCGGGGGATAGATGTTGTTTGTTTGCTAACAATAAAAACGATGACTACAATGACAGAAGGGTACATAAGGTATAACATACAAGATATAAAAAGCTTCCCATTTACATGAGTGATAGAAAAGTATAAAAACACACTCGGTGGTAAGCTTGATAGTATGGAAGCCCCTTTCCTCCAGGGTTGGGAATTTTTTTAGATTTTATAAGTCATTAGTATCTCATAATAATGAGAAACTAAGTCGAAATTTCGACTTAGTAATGATAACAGAACGATGCGCAGTTTTAATAAAAAATGTGTCAGTATCCTGTTTTCACTAGGCTGTTTTTACTTTAACTGCAATACAAAAGGCAATTATTTTGTTTTACATGTTTTTGTTTAGAAAAAACAAGCATGCTCAGGTAGGGTCAAATCAGTCTGTTAATAAAAAAATCGCTCCTGCACGTCGTGTACATCAAGAGACGTACAAGACTTGTTATGAAGGTTGCTAAGCGATCAAGTTTATTAAAGTTCTCTACCGTTGTAACTTTGTGTTGATTGATGAAGTCATTTAAAATTTGCTGCATTTAGAGGCGACATATTCTCTCTCAATTTCAGTTTACATGCTCGGGACACATACAAACACTCAAGACCTCCGAAGAGTACAGTGGATATTTCGGACTGTTGAGCGAATCACTGGTACTACCCTTCCCACTGCAAGAACTGTACTCTTCCAGAGTGAGCGAGTAAAAGGGCTCGCAAAATCTCTCTGGACCCCTCACACCCAGCACACTATCTCTTTGAACTGCTGCCGTCTGGTCGGCGCTACAGAGCACTGAGCACCAAAACAGCCAAATAAAGTTTCTTCCCTCAGGCCATCTACCCCATGAACAGTTGAACAGTTAAATGTTCTCCCCACTGTTCAATAAATATGTCCAATACTAAACTACTCCTTATACTCATATTTATTTACTATACATTGATGTGGTAAAAGTCGATCTTGAAGTTCAAAAAATCTCTCAAACAAAGAAGGTTCAGGTGTCAAGGAGTTAACTTTATTTGATCAGGCCAAACAAAGTGAGATGTCCCCAGTCATCTGAAAACTTAATGTTTTCCAGCCTGTAGTTATAGTGAAACTTAGGAAAGGAGGTGCTTTCCTAAACCAATCAGGAAATTCCCTTTACCTTTTATTTTTTATTATCCAATCATTCTCGTCTGCCACTATTATTTTCTAGGCAACAAGGTTTGTATCTAATAGTGGAATGTCGACCTTTACTTGGTTTTTAAAAATAAGTTTTCCAGTTGGTACCAGTTTTCAGGCCACAAAGTGAACAACATGTTCAACCTTCTGAACTTTATCTAGGTCAGGCCTTAAACAGATCCAAAGACATCACTGAATTTTATATTGCTGAAATCTGGTCTATACTTGGTTAAAATGATTAAAAATATACTTATATGTTCAAACAACACTCAATCAATGCTTAAGTATACTGATTATGTCATTAAATCATTAAATCATCTTCATATATTCACTTGTATAATAGTTATTGGTCTGATTATTAACACATCTATGGTAATATCATTCCTATGAATACTTCTTATAAGTGGGATGTACAACAGAGCCCAAAAGTGCATATATGCACAAAATGATCAGAATTATGCACAATATATTCCCCCCTTTGGGGCTCCATAAGAGTCCCACACATGATTAAGTCTACTAATGTAAGAGGAATATCTACTACAAAGAAAATATATCTGCATGAGCAAAATGAATCAATATCAATGATTATACTTATTGTAGGTATGAATGCAAGCTATAAAAGATAAAAATCCAACTGACCCATCTTGGTCATCTCGTAACACGGATAACACCTGCTTTTAACCAATTACTTTAGTAACCTTTCTTACTCAACTGCAAAGAGTTGATCAATTGCAAAGAGCTGATCATCACTGACTGAGTAAACCATCATCTGATGATGAGGACCAGATGGAATAACTCTCTTACATGCATGCATTATGCAAGGCCAAAAACACAGCAATATCAGAATTGGTGATATAATACACGCAGCAAACATCAATATGTTATGCAGATTAGGGAATATGCTGTTAAACCAGCTCCAAATGGAAGAGTCTGTGTTCACTTCATTCTTTGCAATCATTGTAGACAACAATGTAATATTCTCTATTCCTTGTTCGATAAGATGTCCATCCGCGTCATTGTCTGGTATGTAGGTACAACAAGTCTCTCCTACCATAACACAAACACCTCCTTGCGCTGCAGTGAGTTGATCCAAAACCATCCGGTTCTGGAGAGCAGTAAGTCTTATTCCTCGCAGTTCCTCTCTGATTCCCTCCATCATGATTTTCGTTGTGTTGATAAATGAAGACAGCTCATATCTGGTGATTTCCACTTCTTCCATCAGTGATTCCATTCCCAGTGCTGGAAGGAAAGCAGCCACAAGCTTCTCAGCAATAGTCCATATGTGATGATTCTTTGGCACTGGGCTTTCTCTCATGAAGTTGATTAGGTCTCTTCTTGTTCGTTGTTGATTCTCCATTGATCGATGTGGTAAGATAATGGCACCACCATGCAGTTGGACTAAAGCACAAAGTCCTGTCCATCCCTCTGGTAAGGATAAGTACACACGATAGCCACACAGCCAATAGTGTCCCTCAACGACACCTGTACCTTGTTGATCTGGAACATGCACAGTTGAGCATAATGGACATTTTGCTCTTCCTTTCTCTGAAGTCAAAAGATATTTGTAGGCCACAAGTGGCTGTGGTACTTCATGGGTAGTTGTAGAAATGCCAGGTTTAGGATTCACTTGATCTGCTGTTCGAAGACATGACATACAACTTTGCCTCATAGTTGCATTTGTTTGCTTGTAGATATCTGAACACTTTTTCTCTGGTAATTTTCCCAAGGATTGTTCTCCTGAAGTTTTTGAAGCTCCTGGAGCTTCTGAAAGTCGCTCATAACAGATGAGATTACTTGGTATACGCTTTACAGTCGCTATCTGAGCAAAGATTCTTTTAGGGATAACAATTGATTGCCAAGTATCCATTTTTTGATACACCATAACTCCCTTGGTCTTTTGTAATACAACAGCTGCCACTGCAATCATAGCTATCTCAAATGTAATATTTAGGTCTTGATGTGGCCACCAGTCTCCTCCTACAGCACTATGAGGAAATTGAGCACAAACATAACAGTTTCTGGAAGCATACTTTTTAACTGTATGATTAGTAAATCTCCACCACATGTTAGTAGCATAGGGATGAGGGGGATTAGGGAGATCCATCCATGAGTCCTCTGTTGTATAGTTGTCACTCTGTCGTTTATTTCGGTGTTTTGCCGCAGACTCTGGAACTAACTGACCTGGGAACAAATGTTCAGATGCAGCAGCATTTACTCCTGGGTCAGCCTGCTCCAAGGTAGTATTCAAAAAGTCTGTATCGTTCAAATCCATATCCATGTCTTTGCGCAGAGTTATGTTGTCCTTGAAATGGGTATCTGAAAGTTCTTCCTCAGTAATCTTTCTCATAATGATTGGTATTATGATCACACATGTCAAAATGATCAACAAAGATGCTATGTCTCGCTCTCCACACAATCTTCGAAGTCTCATAGGATGGCATGGGTGTCTTCTGCCCTCCATATTGTTATTTGCAAGGTTTAATTTTAGTAAGATTCAATTCAATTCATATCCTTCAGTGTGATAAGTAAAAATCATCCACTGACCTGGTTTTAATCTGGATTCTGCTTTAAATCGAGTATGACAATTATGTGGTTTAAATTTCAAAATTCCTGTGTTCAGGTTAATTGAGGGCCAAAGCAAATATTGGGTGCACACACTTAAAGTCCAACTTGGTCTCCTTTCAGTCCATGAATCATCCTGTGTTGAAGTAATACCTACAGCCAGTATAGCATTATCATGTGGCACCAATTTCAGCGACTCTAAATGTTCCGGATGATCTTGAAATGTAGACACATAACCAGAATTCACTAGTTCTTGATAACACGGCCTCTCAGTACCTTCCTCCCTAATTGGAAAATAGAGCGATGTCCCTCTTATTCGGTCTGCAGGGGGTTTTCGGTGAGGTGTGTCATCCGTATGATCAGGTCTGAATTTTTCAGCAAATTGTTCGAAGGCAGATGACATTCGTCAGATACAATGTTTATCAGGTCAATTATTAGGGTAGTATGCAGTAAAGTATTTCCAAAGCCGTGAATCGATGTCCGTATATTCCAAGCTTATATAGCCAGTTGCTCTGTCCAATACTGGTCGAAGGTTTTTTCTTGCTTCTCCAACAATATACGTTCTTCCTAATTGCGCTTCATTGTCTGTAGACTTTTCTGCAATTGTTGCAAAGACTGCTAATATGCTATCGTCATTTGCCAATATTCTGTCGATGTCCCTTGATCTATGAGTATTTGCCAAAAAAGAAGTTGACCAAAAATATGTTGGACTAAATGGAAAAGTTCTAGAGTGTGATGTCTTTATATTACGTAATAAATGATCTTGAGTTGTCAATGGTACAACGTGATGCCACATATGGAAAAGTCTCTGAGATGGGTGAGATCACTAAAGGAGTCACTGCAGGGTAACTAATATCTTTAAGCTAACTATGTTCGTCCAGTGGGTGGCCCCCACCCTCTCTATATGAGGGTAGTTCTTCCACTGGCACTTTGCCCTCGTGCTCCTACTCACAGTTCTTAGTTCCTTGGGTAATGCGCACACACGTATTCCCACTCCGTGATAGGTAAGTTATGACCTCTAGTTGTTAAGGCTTTCTCTCGTTGTCCACTCTCTTATGCCAGATTTGTTGTCGGTTTGATGAATATTCTTTTTCTTGGAGTGGAAGACATCATTTCCATGGTAATCTTATTTCCTTTCGTCGTATCAGTTCATATACGTCCGTGATGTCATTCAGAAACTCTGTTGCTTTGAGAATCTGCAGTTCTGCTTCAGAACACCCAGTCTTGTCCTGCTTAAAGGTTGTGATGAGAGTAAGAAAAAGATAGAAAGAAAAAAGGGGAAAAGAAAATAAAGAGAGCACATAATACATAGCCCTCTCAGTTAGTTCTCTTGGGGTCATAAATGAACAAATAGACTTGTTGTTTCTTTTTGGGCTAAAGGGGAGGGGTTACTGCCAAAATAATAAACAAAACATAGGCTATCTTCCTGCCTATTAGTGTCTCAAAAGAATATAACTATACTACATGCCCCAAAAGGAAAAACAATTTTATGCTATCTCCCTTACTTATTCAAAAACAGTGATATAATGGTAAAATAAAATGGCACCCCTGTCTTGTTTGTGTGATAGACAGTTATGAATTGTCATCAAATTCTTCACAATTTTCCATTGCTGTGACCATAGTTAACATAAATGCTTCAGAGTCATGTTGCACATTTAGTTTAGCATGTAATGACATTTGTTTTGCTGTGGCTCTAACCAACAAAGATCTTATCATAGGGATAACACAACAAAGAATACTGCAGAAATCATTAAGACAGAACATTATCATTCCCGCTTGAGTTAACCATTCTCTCCAGGACCCAAACATGGATTCAAACCATGTTCCAAATGCCCTATCTGTTCCAGCATTGGCTGTACTTCATCTCTTAGATTTTTCAAATTTTCCATGGCTGAGTAAAGATCCATCAGGGGAGTATTATTAGGAATATAAGTACAACAATCTTCTCCAAACATTACACACACTCCTCCTTTTTCAGCTAATACCAGTTTAGGCTGTCTATTCTGCCAGGCCATTTTACTTGTTGGGGCTAATTGTTCTCCAAGCGCTTCAAGCGCATCATTTGTAAAATTAATAAACCTCTGTTGATTGTAATACAGATAATTAATCCATTCTGTGTTCTTATTTGGGGTTATCCATATGAGGATTGACTCAATCCAGATCTCACCTCATCTCTTGCTTTAAATTGGTGTGGATATTTCTAGGTTGACCAATTGCATCTAAGTAAACCAGGATCACTTTGGTAGTGCTTTTTCATAATATTATGTTTGGGCTTGCTTATTAACTATTCCATTGGGGATCCCACAAAGATAAATAAGGGTATAAAAAAATGACACTCTCTGTTGCTGGTTATTAGTTTTATCTTGGGCCCACAGATCCTATCCATTTTCTGGCAATGTTGTTCTTATTTCCTTCCTCTGGGTAAGGTGTTATCTCTACCTGCCCTTCTATTGTGACATCTCCTGTCATGGTTACTACTGGCATTTGTCTTATCATTTGGCTTTTGAAGGGTTCATAGGGAGGTGGCTGAGTCATTTTCTCAAGTTTTTCCTCTTCATCATCCTTTTTTATAATTTCTCTGATTATTTTCCTATTTTTCAGGAAATTAATTCCTTCATTTTTGAACAGGTTCAATACTTCCTGTTCTACCTTTCTTTTTTCACTACGTTTCTTGTTTTTGTCCTTTGGTTTATAATTCTTTATTAAGCCTTCCATTTCCTCACACACTGTCACATCAAAGGTACCACTTTCTGGCCATATCGTTCTTAAGTTTTTGGTTCTTGCAGCCCACTTTTTGGATATTTTTTCTATTGAGTCTTTACATACTGGGTATTTGGATCCCAACAGATCTACAGGAGTGACTGACATTTTTAAACAATTTCTTGCAATAGTTTTCACACAATAAAACACTTCTTTCTTTTAATTAATTTCTTTTATTAA